>NC_041367.1:19800463-19885463 GCF_900634415.1 Cottoperca gobio | reverse complement strand
AATTATTCAATAAATAGGTTCACTTTTATCTTATCGCTTTCTCTAGTTCTTCCTCTCCAACACATATTTCACAGGCAGGTTTGGTGATGTCATCCTGCATCATTAAAACTACAGGGACCCACGAGGAAGATCACATACTGACAGTTTGCTTATCTAAATGCACATTATGAGTTTATTTTGAAGGTCATTGCAGGCTCAAAGAATGAATTGATCGTGCAAGTGGACCTCATACTGTCAAACCCCAGGTTAGTAAATTTGAGAGTGTTCTGGATGTCAGCTGAAATCACCAAAATGACGAGCGCTAACAAAAACCTCCAGTGACTCTATTTGCATATGACTTGAGAGCAACCTTAATTATAGGTGCGTCGACTGACATGTTCCTGTTAATATTTGTCACTTTGGTAATTTGCCAGACTCTCACTAGAATAGAAAACAAACAGTTTCAGTGCTTTTGTGCTTCAGTTTTTGATAAAAACAATTTTTAAATAAATTATGCACTGAAGGAGAATAAACCAAAAGGTCAATTTTTTTTATCATCTGGGGCTCATGTGGAGCGGGGACACTTTCAGCTTCTTCACTCAGCGACATGTTGACCTGAAGCAAGACTGGGACTGAATCTGCGACCTTTGGGTTGTCGCCTGCTGCGTCTTTGACAAGGCAATAGAGAGAGAGAGAAACTGACTGACGCTCACAGGCCACTGCTCTCCTCTCCCTCCCACTGCCCCTTTCAGGAAGAACCACTGACCCGCCGGTCGGGACAGAATCACATACAATAACAGAGATATGAAAGCGGTGTGTGAGACGTGCATTTGTGTGTACGTGTGCGTGCGGGACAAGGTAGATAAGAACAAAATCCGTCCCATTCTCAATGAGACGTGCCTTTGTTACTATGGTGATGATATCAACTAAAGCGTAGCACCACCTCACACTCGGTTCCTATTGTCTTCTTCTTTAAAGGGCTGTTTCACCTAAATACCCCCGTTTAACAAGAGAGTTTGCTTTTCAAACTGTCAATCAGTCAGTCGCCAAGTTGCCCGAAAACTGATGCAAATAAACACAGTTTATTAGTATCGTATATGTGCATAAATTAATATGAACGGTTCAATCCACCCAAACCGCAGAGACACAAATATAAGTCTTTAGTGTTTGGAGCTGCAAAACTAAATTCCATTCATCTGTATTGTTAGTACAATTTAGGATCTATATTTATTTTTGAAATATGTTTAAAAGCTTGACTCATCAAACCAAAACTATCTGCATGGCAAAAATATAGATGTAAATCAGCAAAAAATATATTTTGTGTCAATCTGTTTGATTGGCTCTTTAAAGGCCTTAAATATTTTTTGGTTTATCATTATTTTTATCACTATGTAGCTATTTTGAAATAAATCCCACTTTAGAATTTAATTTAATTGTGATTTATTGTATCATGAAAAACTGATTTGACTCTTTAAATAAAGAGTTTATGAGGACTCATAACCATCATCTTCTCAGCAATAATATAGAGAAAAGGGTTCCAGTAAGAAAAGTAGATTTAATTATTTTGTATAATCCATAAAGAAACTCTACAAAGTCTATCTAATAACTATGCTTTACACATAGTTTCTAACAAGGTTTTGCAGGGTTACGTCTCTTTAAACTGCCACTGATTTAATGTTTCTTCATCTTCCCTCCCGAGCAGCATTCTTCATATTTGATAATCCAGGACACAGACCCTCAGGAGGCAGATTAAAATAGGATTATTATTACAGGGGCACACTTTCTCACAAGGGCGAGGCACCTTGTAACACGTCTGTTCTCTGTCTGAAACCCAGGCGAACAACTGGAGACACCGAACTAGAAAAGAAAATACACATGCGTGCAAAAAATACTGCTTTGCTTGTGATGTGGACAGACCATGTGTAAGCAGATGGAAGATTCATGATCCCATATGGTTACACAGAGTATTATTAAATGCCTTTTAATAGCTATAACTCCCATTAAATCCCTTAAACATTTGTGTTGTAGCAAAACAACAGTGGAACAGAGGTGTTTGTGACACCTCACTATAAATACATTCTATTAGTACAAGACCCTGCACACCCACACAGGCGTTTACAGTGACTCTGGCTAACCAGGCCTCTGCTCAGGTTGATAATCGCTTGGCAAAGAGATGCTGGGAGTTTGTTTTGGCCTGTAAAGTCTGTACACCTACAAGAATCATTAAAGACGACCAACTCAAGACTGTTGAAGGATTGCACTGTTGGCCATTATAGGGTTAAAAACACGGTGAATTGATCATTTAACACTTTGTTTAATTGAACGACTGATTTTTTAATTTAATTTAATTTAATTTAATTGTTAATCTAAATTTCCCGGTTGTAATTATGATTTGCATGTTGGACGTCACTTACAAGTCGGACCTTGTGAGTCAATGCTGCATGAATGTAGTGTAGGAATAAGGAATAGCTGCGATCGAGCAGCTTATTGATGTGGTGTGTTCACAATGGTACACTACTTTCTTGTACACTGACTCAATTACAGTACAATTATTAGTATTTCACATTAAAACACACAAATAAACAACTTGTCTTAATGTTGTGCAACAATTTCCCAGACTTACATGAGGTGTTTCTCTCAAATACTAAAGATCTCATCTCAGGAAACTCTTTCTCCATCTCTACCAAACTTTTGTGCTTTGTGTAAAAGGATTGTACAATATTATTCTGAGTGTAAAATGTGGGAGGGCTCTGTTCTCATCTCTGAGTGTTCAGCTAAGTCAAAGCATGAGCACACAGACAGGAAACCTGACACTCCCCTGCCCTTCCTCAGCTCTGCTAGTGATGAAGTACAAACTGCAGTGAGCTCAGACATAGATGTAAGGGAGAGAAAAATCCCCTTTATTTTCCTCCTGTAAATGAAGGTTCAGCCTGCCTCGTGTGTTAATCAGAATTCCCTAATGTGCAGTAAAAAGCGGGGTGTTTTTAGTAAGTTTGATTCAATGTTGGTGTTAAATGAAATGCTCTTCCCTTCGGACTTCAGACTAACTGGAGCTCCAACTGGAGGTTTCCAAAATAAAATCCCCCACTGATCTTTTTCTCAATCGTCTGTCTTCTTCTTTCTCTTTAGTGCCTACCATCCTACTTTCTATCATCTATCTGCTGCTTCCTTCTCTCCTTCATCTCCTGACAGTAGTTTTAGTACTATAAATGTTTCTCAGAAGAGGTATAAATAAATCAGATTACTTATTGAACCTGTGTGCAAAGCGTGCATTAACTAAAAAACAAATGTGAAAAAATGAAGGTCTGATCGCAATACCAAACAAAAGCAGCACAGCGATAAAAGATTATCTAACTAACTTTAACTTTAGCTAGAAGCAAGATTTGTTACAACCTCTTGTTTCTATTGTAATTTAAGGATGTTTGTTGAATGTTCTTCGCCTTTTTTTGTAAAGTTAATTTCAGTTTGTTTCCTGCACACCTTGTGTTTTGGATGGACGTGGCAGATTGTGGGGAACTGACCGCTTCAAATCAAACATTTCAGATCATGGCTCCTCATCCCCAGGTGCGAGCATGGCGAATAATTTACTATTGTCTGTTTGTTATTTTAATTTTTGTCAAACTGGCGGTCGTTAATTAGCTGCATAGTGACAACAACGATGCGACTTTGTTGTGCCGATTGAGTTCTTGCTCTCTCTGATATTAACAAAGCTCACACATTGTTTTTAAGCTTGAAGAAATGTCACATGGTTGTGGCCTAAAACTGTCAGTCTTCTGTCTTCTCCTTGTTACCTTTCTCCTCTCCTCTCCACCTCCTCCTCCTCTTTTATTTATTCTCCCCTCTTTTACTCCATCCTTTCCTTTCTTTTCCTTTCATATCCTCCTCTTGCCTCCTCTCCCCTCAATCCCAGCTCCTTTCCATTTTTTCCTCTCCTCTCCTCTCCTCTCCTCTCCTCTCCTCCTCTCCTCTCCTCTCCTCTCCTCTCCTCTCCTCTCCTCTCCTCTCCTCTCCTCCTCTCCTCTGTGTGCTGCAGTGACCCACTTTGAGTATGAAGCCTTGGACTGACCTGCTTTTGATAGAGGCTATAGCTAATTATAACCAGCCTGTATTAATAAGGCAGGGGAATTGGTAAATACGAAACACACGTCTGCAGTGAAAAACAGATAGAAGCATGCACACTCACAAACACCCCCTCCACAAACAGACTGTTTCTGACGTCTGATAAACAAGCCCACACCTTGGCAACATGACTCATCATGTATATAAAAGGATGTAATGAGTGACTCATGTTCATCACTTGTATCTGTTGTCCACTTGTACATGTTACCATGGCAAATATATAAAAATATCTTTATATGCAGCAAAGATCCTCAAACTAAATATCCACAATTCAAATTACACTAAAAAAGAAACTTTATTTAAAAAAAAAGATCATATAACTTAAGGCCCTGTCACACATATCCGTATGGCAGAAACGTATGCCGGCGTATTTGAGTCCAACTTTTCATCGGATTGGAAAAGTGAACGTATATAGATAGGCATGTCTAACCTATTGACAGTGCATCACTTACTTATACAAAATGTATCAGATGAATGCATAACATATACAGAAATATGACTTATACAAAATATCAGCAACACGCTGGTTTATATAAGGTAAGGTATAAGTAGTATTCATTAAGAGCTCACTGTGTTACGCTGGTGTACGTAGATATAAGGTAAGGTATAAGTAGTATTCATTAAGAGCTCACTGTGTTACGCTGGTGTACGTAGATATAAGGTAAGGTATAAGTAGTATTCATTAAGAGCTCACTGTGTTACGCTGGTGTACGTTGATATAAGGTAAGGTATAAGTAGTGTTCATTAAGAGCTCACTGTGTTACGCTGGTGTACGTAGATATAAGGTAAGGTATAAGTAGTATTCATTAAGAGCTCACTGTGTTACGCTGGTGTACGTAGATATAAGGTAAGGTATAAGTAGTGTTCATTAAGAGCTCACTGTGTTACGCTGGTGTACGTAGATATAAGGTAAGGTATAAGTAGTATTCATTAAGAGCTCACTGTGTTACGCTGGTGTACGTTGATATAAGGTAAGGTATAAGTAGTATTCATTAAGAGCTCACTGTGTTACGCTGGTGTACGTTGATATAAGGTAAGGTATAAGTAGTGTTCATTAAGAGCTCACTGTGTTACGCTGGTGTACGTTGATATAAGGTAAGGTATAAGTAGTATTCATTAAGAGCTCACTGTGTTACTCTGGTGTACGTTGATATAAGGTAAGGTATAAGTAGTATTCATTAAGAGCTCACTGTGTTACGCTGGTGTACGTTGATATAAGGTAAGGTATAAGTAGTATTCATTAAGAGCTCACTGTGTTACTCTGGTGTACGTAGATATAAGGTAAGGTATAAGTAGTATTCATTAAGAGCTCACTGTGTTACTCTGGTGTACGTTGATATAAGGTAAGGTATAAGTAGTATTCATTAAGAGCTCACTGTGTTACTCTGGTGTACGTAGATATAAGGTAAGGTATAAGTAGTATTCATTAAGAGCTCACTGTGTTACGCTGGTGTACGTAGATATAAGGTAAGGTATAAGTAGTATTCGTTAAGAGCTCACTGTGTTACGCTGGTGTACGTTGATATAAGGTAAGGTATAAGTAGTATTCATTAAGAGCTCACTGTGTTACTCTGGTGTACGTTGATATAAGGTAAGGTATAAGTAGTATTCATTAAGAGCTCACTGTGTTACGCTGGTGTACGTAGATATAAGGTAAGGTATAAGTAGTATTCATTAAGAGCTCACTGTGTTACGCTGGTGTACGTTGATATAAGGTAAGGTATAAGTAGTATTCATTAAGAGCTCACTGTGTTACGCTGGTGTACGTTGATATAAGGTAAGGTATAAGTAGTATTCATTAAGAGCTCACTGTGTTACGCTGGTGTACGTTGATATAAGGTAAGGTATAAGTAGTATTCATTAAGAGCTCACTGTGTTACTCTGGTGTACGTAGATATAAGGTAAGGTATAAGTAGTATTCATTAAGAGCTCACTGTGTTACGTTGGTGTACGTAGATATAAGGTAAGGTATAAGTAGTGTTCATTAAGAGCTCACTGTGTTACGCTGGTGTACGTAGATATAAGGTAAGGTATAAGTAGTATTCATTAAGAGCTCACTGTGTTACGCTGGTGTACGTAGATATAAGGTAAGGTATAAGTAGTGTTCATTAAGAGCTCACTGTGTTACGCTGGTGTACGTTGATATAAGGTAAGGTATAAGTAGTGTTCATTAAGAGCTCACTGTGTTACGCTGGTGTACGTTGATATAAGGTAAGGTATAAGTAGTATTCATTAAGAGCTCACTGTGTTACGCTGGTGTACGTAGATATAAGGTAAGGTATAAGTAGTATTCATTAAGAGCTCACTGTGTTACGCTGGTGTACGTTGATATAAGGTAAGGTATAAGTAGTGTTCATTAAGAGCTCACTGTGTTACGCTGGTGTACGTAGATATAAGGTAAGGTATAAGTAGTATTCATTAAGAGCTCACTGTGTTACGCTGGTGTACGTTGATATAAGGTAAGGTATAAGTAGTATTCATTAAGAGCTCACTGTGTTACGCTGGTGTACGTTGATATAAGGTAAGGTATAAGTAGTATTCATTAAGAGCTCACTGTGTTACTCTGGTGTACGTAGATATAAGGTAAGGTATAAGTAGTATTCATTAAGAGCTCACTGTGTTACTCTGGTGTACGTTGATATAAGGTAAGGTATAAGTAGTATTCATTAAGAGCTCACTGTGTTACTCTGGTGTACGTAGATATAAGGTAAGGTATAAGTAGTATTCATTAAGAGCTCACTGTGTTACGCTGGTGTACGTAGATATAAGGTAAGGTATAAGTAGTATTCGTTAAGAGCTCACTGTGTTACGCTGGTGTACGTTGATATAAGGTAAGGTATAAGTAGTATTCATTAAGAGCTCACTGTGTTACTCTGGTGTACGTTGATATAAGGTAAGGTATAAGTAGTATTCATTAAGAGCTCACTGTGTTACGCTGGTGTACGTAGATATAAGGTAAGGTATAAGTAGTATTCATTAAGAGCTCACTGTGTTACGCTGGTGTACGTTGATATAAGGTAAGGTATAAGTAGTATTCATTAAGAGCTCACTGTGTTACGCTGGTGTACGTTGATATAAGGTAAGGTATAAGTAGTATTCATTAAGAGCTCACTGTGTTACGCTGGTGTACGTTGATATAAGGTAAGGTATAAGTAGTATTCATTAAGAGCTCACTGTGTTACTCTGGTGTACGTAGATATAAGGTAAGGTATAAGTAGTATTCATTAAGAGCTCACTGTGTTACGTTGGTGTACGTAGATATAAGGTAAGGTATAAGTAGTGTTCATTAAGAGCTCACTGTGTTACTCTGGTGTACGTTGATATAAGGTAAGGTATAAGTAGTGTTCATTAAGAGCTCACTGTGTTACGCTGGTGTACGTTGATATAAGGTAAGGTATAAGTAGTGTTCATTAAGAGCTCACTGTGTTACGCTGGTGTACGTTGATATAAGGTAAGGTATAAGTAGTATTCATTAAGAGCACGCTGTGTTACGCTGGTGTACGTAGATATAAGGTAAGGTATAAGTAGTATTCATTAAGAGCACGCTGTGTTACGCTGGTGTACGTTGATATAAGGTAAGGTATAAGTAGTATTCATTAAGAGCTCACTGTGTTACTCTGGTGTACGTTGATATAAGGTAAGGTATAAGTAGTATTCATTAAGAGCTCACTGTGTTACGCTGGTGTACGTAGATATAAGATAAGGTATAAGTAGTATTCGTTAAGAGCTCACTGTGTTACGCTGGTGTACGTAGATATAAGGTAAGGTATAAGTAGTGTTCATTAAGAGCTCACTGTGTTACTCTGGTGTACGTAGATATAAGGTAAGGTATAAGTAGTATTCATTAAGAGCTCACTGTGTTACGCTGGTGTACGTTGATATAAGGTAAGGTATAAGTAGTATTCATTAAGAGCTCACTGTGTTACGCTGGTGTACGTAGATATAAGGTAAGGTATAAGTAGTATTCATTAAGAGCTCACTGTGTTACGCTGGTGTACGTAGATATAAGGTAAGGTATAAGTAGTATTCATTAAGAGCTCACTGTGTTACGCTGGTGTATGTTGATATAAGGTAAGGTGTAAGTAGTATTCATTAAGAGCTCACTGTGTTACGCTGGTGTACGTAGATATAAGGTAAGGTATAAGTAGTATTCGTTAAGAGCTCACTGTGTTACGCTGGTGTACGTTGATATAAGGTAAGGTATAAGTAGTGTTCATCAAGAGCTCACTGTGTTACGCTGGTGTACGTAGATATAAGATAAGGTATAAGTAGTATTCGTTAAGAGCTCACTGTGTTACGCTGGTGTACGTAGATATAAGGTAAGGTATAAGTAGTGTTCATTAAGAGCTCACTGTGTTACGCTGGTGTACGTTGATATAAGGTAAGGTATAAGTAGTATTCATTAAGAGCTCACTGTGTTACGCTGGTGTACGTTGTTGAACGCTGATGTTTTGAGCATGTTCAAAATTACCGGACGTACCCGACGTGTGATTCATAAGATATGCAGACGTTACGTTAGACATACGTGAATACGGAATACGGAGGTGAATACTTACCTACGTAAATATAGTACGTAAATACCTACGTGAATATTTACCTATGTAAATATAGTACGTAAATACCTACGTGAATAACGTGACTACGTTAGAGGTACGTCGGCTGACGGTGAACCCTACAGCCAGTTTATTGATAACGAGTGGATACTCTATTCCTACCCTATGTTAAGATTATGCCTGACGACGGAGTAACGTATTAAACGTGTTTCTACAGTACAGCTAGCGTTCAGCATGTTAGCCGTTCTCCATCATCAGCATGACGTGAACCAGATGGCACTTTTCCAGCTCCGTTGTCCGGACGTTCTGATACGTTTTAAATAAGTAAGTGATACGCTATCAATGTTTGCCATACGTATAATAATTTGTTATGTATTCGTTATGTATACGTCAGCTACAACACCGCTGTGGGAAAGTTGGACGTATTTGGACTCTGAACTTTGAGCTACTTTTCATATACGCCGGCATACGGAACTGTGTGTTCGGTGTATCGTCTGCGTCCTTCGAACGATCACAACTTACCCTTAATTTATATCAACCTATTGCAGATATTTCGTATACGCCAGCATACGTTTCTGTCATACGGATATGTGTGACAGGGACCTTTACATCCTATGAACCTGTGCATAGTGTAAAAGAAATGACTGCATCTTTAATCTTTTACATGTTGTTTATCGATAATGTTTTGGCAACACTGATGTGCTATATGTCTCTAAATGTCAGTTTTCCACACTAGGAAGCCGTAGAAAATACAAACATATTATTAAACTAATCATCCGGTGTCAAGTTTGTTAACACTGTTATGTAACACAGATTGCATTACATTTTGGAGGTTTAATAACTGCCATGACTCAATATTCATAAATCTGAACTTCTAGATATAAAAAAAGAACTTGATAACTGTGCTGAACTATCTGCCTCTTCCTCCCACACCGCACCATGCCTAATGATACTGTTTGCAGAGAAGTTTTATCAACATTCCTCCAGTTTTATCTGCTCTTTTTAAAGATCTTTTTGGTTTCAAAGTACAAGCTCTTTGGTGGCAACATCAAAGAGCATCCTGTACATCCAAGACACATTAGCAGACAATTGAGTCGGCTCTGTACTTAAGGATGTAGGGTTTTGACTCTGTGTGCATCTTATGAAGCAGTTTGATAAAAATGCTTCATAAATCAATGAGATTTATATTTTCACCAAATGTGAGTTTTGGGCAAAGTTTGTAGCTCGATGCTGAAATACTGCAAATTCTGAGTGAAAAAAGGCTTTTGTGATAAAAAAAGAGTTCATAAATTAAACAAAAGGGATGCTGAGTGGTTAGCTTTTGTACTTTTTGTAAATTAGAATTGCATTCGGGAAGGAAGCTGCATACTTATTTCAGACATGTTGTACCCAATTGTAACCTCATCAACTTCACTGTGGAGAACAAAAAGGTAAATCCTAATTTTGTGAAATTATCCTGCCACTCATGTGTCGTGTCATCCTGATCCAGAGTGAACCCCCGCACATGTAGAGCACAGTTTGGTTACATTTTTACCACAGTTTTAGAAAAGCCAAGCCGCATTTATCTACCTATCACAGTTGCAAATTCTAATTATGTGTAATTATGCTTCCTTCAGTGTGTCATCCCACGTCCCAGGTGTGCAGGTGATACTCATGCATGCCAATCTAACCAAGCATAATAAGCAACCGGAGGCTCTGCTTGCCACGTCTGACCCATCAGAGTCAACACTAACCTCAAAATACGATAGAGGTCACGTAACGCTCGCCCACACCATATTCCCTCTCACAGCCTAGCAAATTAAAACGTTATGGTAAAAAACAAACTTCTCCACTTGTGGGCGTTTTGAGCAAATTGTCTAAAGGTTGACCTGAAATAAAAAATAATTTGGTAAAAAAAGAAGATTAACAGAAAAACTTCTGGTGAAAGTAAAATTCAGTTTTACAAGAATCCAGCAGCAAATGCTAACTGATAAAATGATCAAATGAGCCGCCTGAGTGGAGATATGACAGAGATATACCCTAAACATGAAAGTCAAACAGGTCCACTAGGGATGTAAAGGTTACACACTGTTAGAGGCAGTGTGTTGAGAGAGCCTGATGTCTTCGCATCATGTCAGACTCAATGTTCTCTGCTACTATTTTCCGCACTTGTTGACATGAAGCATCTTTAGAAATCCAGCGTCTCAGCCTCCCGTGTGCGGAGCCTCTCTCACGCTGACAACATAATGAGCATGTAAAGTATCAGTCCAAGTAAGAACTAGAAAAACACCATAATTACAGTTGTGGTGATTGTTACTGATTACGTCTTCATCAGAAAGTATGGAGGGAGTATTATGTGGGGTACCTAGAACGATGCAAGACATTTAAGGATACAACAATGACCTTAATGTCATATAGAAAGCAGCAGGCAACTGCACGAGCTATGTGTTAGTTCAGGAGTTAAGGCCTTGGTATGGGTCAAACAAATGTTTGTTGAATTGTCAACCAAAAGTGACGGCTATGTCCGTCAACTTGTGTAACTTTCTGAAAAAGTTAATCAAACAGCCACGTAATGCAGCAATTAGCTAAGTGTGCACTTTTGGGAGGGTTTTTCTCAAGAGGACGAGTTTTACTTTTTTGCTTTCGTATCATTAAAATATTGATCAGGAATAATCTCCCAGATGATATTAGGCAAGACAAGACTCTGTTAAATCAGAGCAAGTAACTCTATTTTAAACTAATTTTTAAAATGTATCTTTTAAATAGCCTTTAATTAAACTGGATGGTTGGGTTTTGTTCTTATCTTCCGTATCTCTTGTCTGTACTTTCATACTTTTTAATTGTAAGTCTTATATCTTTATTGTATTTTTTACATTTTGTAAAGCACTTTGAACTGTTGCAGCATAAACAATGTGTTAACAAATAGAACTACCTTGCCTTGTGTTTATATCAATTAAAATAAAAAGATTATGAAAAAACATTTGGGCTAAAAAATAGAGGGATTACAACTTCAAACCACTAAATACAGAGCAGTTAATAGTTTGTGTGCGCGCATGTGTATGTGTGTGTGTGTGTGTGTGTGTGTGTGTGTGTGAGTGTGTGTGTGTGTGTGTGTGTGTGTGTGTGTGTGTGTGCACATGTATTATTTTATTTTTAACAAATGGTGCGTTTTGGGGGAAAAGAATGACGCGATGTCCACAACAAGGGACATGTTATAAAAAAGTAATCACAATAATCAGACTTGCATCCCAATTACTTAAATAATGTAAAAAACACATAACAATTATAAAACCTTTTTTCTTCCGGGTCTTATGAGAGTATTAAAGTAAAATATAATCAGACCTAAAACGTATAAGATTATTTATATGATATTTGTCTAAATGCCTGCAGGAAAGTTGTTCACATTGCTCTTTAAAAAAAATTGAATAAACATTTATTCAGCGATTCATTAGATTTTAAACTTTACAAATCTGGGTATTTTTTACCAACTTGAAACCAAACCGGCTGTCAGAAGTGTGTGTGTGTGTGTGTGTGTGTGTGTGTGTGTGTGTGTGTGTGTGTGTGTGTGTGTGTGTGTGTGTGAATATGGTGTGTCTGCAGCTGTGTAACTACAGGGTTCCCCGCTGGTTGCTGTGATGAGGGTCTTTGTTTTTACTACTCTAAGAAACACTCTCGCATTCACAAAGTTGGGTTTCCATCTCTTTAGAGGACATTACATTGATTTAACATCATACTCACCATAACCACTACTTTCCTAACCCTAACCCTAACCTCTTAACCCTAAATTGTAATGATTTACGTTATGGGCATTTTGTCCCCAAAAACAAAATGACTCGCCACAATGTGATTAATATACGCCCACACAACACACACACACGCACGCACACGCACACGCACACACACACACAGGAAATGTGTTTGATGCTCTGTGGGTCAAGAAAGGGGGATTTGGGATCGGAGTGTGGTGGGTTCTGAGACTTAGAGGTCGTTCACAGTAAATAATAAATGGTCCACCACAACGACATAACTGGATGAGTAAACAGTCCAATCTGTTGCTAAGGCCCCTGCGGACCAGCCAGGCCAAGAATAGGCTCTCAATGCTGGGGGATTGGAGGCTCAAATCCTGGGATCTGGTGTCCACGGGCCTCCAGGGGAGGGGGGGGTAGGGTAACAAATCGTTTCTCATGTTCTGTTACTTTTCCTCACACGCTTCACTCTGACAAACATACCTGAAGAAATAGAGGATATGCTCTGAGTTCGCTGAGTTGTAATGAGTACATTACAGTCACTTTTGTATCACTTGATTCGAGGCTCATAAGTATCTGGTTTGAAGTTGAAATCTGAAAAGATATCTAGAGATTGAATGTAGCTGATTCAAAGTTACACATTTGTTAAACGCACATTAAAGCTAACGGTGGGTGTTCAGTTGCTCTCGGAAAGTGTTTGGGACTTGTATTTGTTTCACAGTTCACATAGTGTGTCAGAACGTTGTAGGTTTATGTTTAGTTGTTGATAGTTCCCTGTGTCACAGAGACTAAATTCCTCTGAAGTTATTGAAGGGAATTGTCTCTTGGGAGGAATACTTCTCTCCGTCACGGATGCAAAGGCTGGCAGCTTCCAATTTGAATGTTCAGTAATAATTATGTAAATACCATACTTGATATCAATTAACCATCCAACCAACCAATACTTTTTAGTAGTAAGGTTTTGTGCAACATATCTAACCAACATTGGTCTTTTATTAAATCAGATAACAACCTGTTATCTCTCTGAATACGATGTTGCTTTTGTCTATGAAGCATTCATAGGAACACAATAAAATGTATCCTGGTATTTTATCATTTCATGATGGTCTAAATACTCTTTTAGAAACGTTTCCACCATGACGAGACTGCAATCCGGGGAAATCCCTGAAAACTTAAATAGGACATTGACATAGATCAGCTCTAAATATGGCCAATCAGATGTTTGATTCCAAAATGTGTCTTTACAAACTAAAATGGGTCAAATGTACCCAAGCGGTCCTGCCCAGAATCTTGTGCAGCTTTGTGTAGAAATGTTAGATGTGAGTCCCACATTAGGTGGAGGGGTGGGGGGTCTGAAGTGTAGTAGTGTGAACACAGCCTGATGAACGGGGGCTCCGGTATGGAGGCTCTGAGCTCTGGGGACTTGGAAAATATTCATCTCCCCTAAGCAGGGAGTAAGGGGGGAGAGGCTTTGTCTAACACACCCCCTCCAGTCCTCTGCTCTTTTGTTGGGAGGTAGCATTCACACACACACAAACATGTAAAGCTCTCCAGCAGAGAGGCTTTGACCAGCTGTCTTCGATCTGAAAGATGGCAGTCGTCACTCATAAACATAGAAGAGCTCGCAAAATGAAACGTCTCTATCTTTATCGTTCTCTTCTGAGATTTGAAATTTTCGTCCGTGACTTTCATCACGCAGAAGGAGCTTTTATTTCTTGCCAGCAGTCGCCGTAAAGACCTTAACACTCTTGTGACCCTTTGAATAATCAAATATTTGGAGAAGAAATGAGAAAAGGAGTCTAATTTATAGACACAGCTCCGGCCCAATAACTGGAGTGACGTCTGAGGGATTTAACTCCTAACTGCTACATATCTACATTTTGAAGCTAGTATCACCAAATCACAAAGGAGTGTGATCTTTTTTTCTCTTAACGGTATCAAGATGACTCCAGCAGCATATAATACTGCGTTTTGTTTCCGTGCGAGAGGCTGTTTATAAAATGGAGGGCATTTAAATTGAAAAATGAAGCACAACTCTTTATAAAGAAAAATTAAGAAAAAATAACAAGCGTCACAAAAATCTACATAAATTGTGGAACTCTAAAATATGTCAGCTAAAAAAAATGTTTGGATTTAAACCGGGTCACCTAACAATGGCAGAACTTTGGAAGAAAATTGAGTAGAAAAAAGATATGAAGTGCTCAGTAACATACCTCCATCTATATATCATAAAAAGAAACCTGACGGAGTAATCTGAAACAACATCTTGATACAGAAATTCAGTCTGAATAGAGGTTAAGGGATAACGAATAAAATTCCTCCATACTGAAACGATCCCTATCATCAGGGCGTCTGCGTAGAAATCGAAGCAGACACGGTGGCTATGCTAACAAAGATAACTAAAGCAGTCGCCTCCTTTCTCTCGCTTCAGTGTGTGTGTGTGTGTGTGTGTGTGTATATATATGTGTGTGTTTGTGTGAAAACCAGTGTGTATTGTTCATGGACCAAGGCTATTTCAGAGCAGGGGGCCCTTCCAGTAGTGCTCGCTGCATCGGCCCTTTCATCGCTCCCTTATCCATATTCATCACCACCCGGCTCTCCTAACCTATCAGCAACCAGATAGCTGTGACCGGCGTCTCGCTCCACCAATCGCACGCCTCCCTTTGTGGAAACATTCCCACCTCTCAGCGCCTTCACCCCACCCTGTATAATGGCTTCTTTTCTTTTTTTACTTTGACGCAGTGGCTTAAAAAAAAAAAAAGGAAGAAGACGGGGTGGAGTAGGGGATTCGCAGCTACCACTGGCAGAGTCCTGCCGACCGCGGCTGCGAATCGATCGACAGCCTTGGAAGCGGTTGCCGAGCGAGCGTCGTCAATGGCAGCCCGCGATTGATGAAGGGGGTGGGTGGAGGACGAAACGATGGGAGGACGAGGATGAAGGAGGACAGGAGGAGGAGGAGGGTGCAGTCGTGACGGTTTAAACTAGAGCATGATTAGTATGGACGAGGAGGAGAGGAAGATGGAGAGAACTGAAGAGGACGAGAGGAGAGGGCTCGAGCTCGCGAGTGAACGAAACAGGCGTGTCGCAGAGGAGAACGCCGTGTTTTGCAAGATACCGAGGATAAAGCCCGAGTGGGAGCCCGAAACCCTCACTTTGCCTTTTATAAAAATACTGCTCCACATTCAGTCTATGAAAAATGCAATTCTGCATATTTTGTCAAAAAACATCTCAACACTTTCACTTAAATAATCTGAATATTTCTATGTATTCTGGATCACACCGTTAGTCGTATTCAGGACCGAACCCCCTCGGCCTGGCGTTTATTTTCGAGTGATCAAAGCCAAATATGGGGCTTCTTCCTCCTCAGCCCGGACAGCCGATCAATGCGAGGAAGGCAGCTCTCCTTTGTATGGACGTCCCGAAAAAAGGTGCTCCACTCAGCTCCGGGAGCGACAGAAAACACTTGGATCAATAGCATCAAAGGCCCCGTCTCATACAGTCGAGGCTCACTACACAGCAGGCACGTGTGCATGTGTTGAGATAGTGCGTGCATGTGCGTCCATCTGCAGCACAATACATCACTTACACACCCCTTTGTCTCTCTCATTAAACTTCAGCTTTGCTTTTAGCAACTTCTGTCAGACAAAGAACACGAAGAAAACTACACAACACGCGCATAAATCTTCTGGCGTACATCGAGTCCCCTAATGTCACTTGGCAAGGACATTTCAAGCCCCCCCCTTCTCCTTCCTAACACTTGCCAGTCCATCCATTTACTAAATGAATGTATTACATCTTACAGACAGGAGAGAGGAGACTATAATATAAAGTGATGAAAGGACTAAAAGGTCTGTACGTCCTAGTCAGCAAACTTTTCCCTGACTGTTAAACCTGTAGGCGCCCCCACTCGCATGTTCACTTTCTGACCACTTACATGAAGATTGGTAAAAAAAAACAACAACATACAATTTATTTTGTTTGTGCTTATATAAGACCTCTTAATGGCTTATACAAGCAGTTTTCTTTCCCTGAAAGCTGAATTTATTTTAAATGGACTGGATCTGAATCATTTCCATTAGACTGAGCTGCTGTGAGGTATTAAAGTATCAGTATTGGTTATAGTCCACTAAGCAAATATCAGTTTGTAGTGTCAGTGCAACGTTTTAGCCTCCCATCGATTGTTTTTCACCAAGAAGAGACTAAAATGTGCTATGAAAATAATGAATTATTATCATTTAAGAATGATAATTGGCTTAGAAATGCATTACAAAATATTGCAAAGCAAGCACTGCAAAACAGACCTTATATATCACTGTTCCTGCCTCCAGTGCACTACACTTAAAAGAAGAAAATAGCTATACATATATATATATATATATATACATATATACATATACAGTATATTTATTTATATATATATATATATATATATATATGTATATATATATTTATTTATATATATGTATATATATATTTATTTATTTATATATATATATATACTGTATATAGTATCTATTTCATAAAAGACCCATGGCAAAAGGTTAAGTGAAGATCCATGCTTTAACCTTTTAACATGTGTTTGTCAAAAATACTGTAACTCTAGTTTAACTGCTGACGTATCTCTGCACTGAAGACATTAATGTACTTTTTGTGTAAAAGTATCATTCTTGACAACAAAACAAAAGTGTGTCTTATTTCCTCCTTGTGTTCAGTAGCCTTGGATATCTTAATATCGTGAATCCTTTTAACCACTTGATACTCAACACCAGCACTATGGCTGTAAACTCTCCTGAAGGCTCAATGATATTCAGATTTCCATACCAAATATGCTACTTTACAGGAAAAGATTACATTCTTTATAAATAAATGTAGTGTTGGTTCAAAATGTAAAGGTCTACATAAAACACTCTGGACTCTGATTGGCCAACAGCAGCAGATCCTTGAATTATGAAATGACTGAAAGATCTTTAGTCATTTAGCCAATCATGATCAAGTCTGGCTTTGAAAATGATCCAAGTTTAAACCTCTGAAACTAAATAAAATATTAATAATGAGCTCATTAAACATCTCTGATCATATATGTACATGATTAGAGAGAAATCAGAATTCCTTTAATGTGGGGGGGTGGGACCCTGCTGGGTCGGGGTGAGGGGAGCCGCCGAGATAAGAATAGGGTTTGGGTTGGTGGATTAGAGGGCTGGTGGGGGTGCAGCTACTGCAGCTACTCATTGATCTTTTCATCTTTAAGACCTTCAGCTTTTATGAGATGTAGCTGTGATTTATGACCCTCGGGGTTATGGTGTTCTCATGCCGTCTTGTCCCTCTACTGTCCGACAGCTGACCAGCTCCTCCTCTCTAATGTCGCTTCCCTTTTTCCTCGCACAAACACACGCGCGTTTGGATAAACCCTGGTCACAAACCAGCCGGCAGCAGAATATTTCTGATTTAAAAGGTGTCTTCTTTCTGTTAAAGCTCAACACATTAAGTTTCAACTACCTGTTAAAAAGGGAAAAGGTTAAAACTACAGTCATCCAACATTTACTCAACAGCAGCTGCGCGGCGCGTACTGCAGCCATCACATTCACATATTAGAGAACAATCAGGGAAATAACATTTCGACAGTACATCAGCAGTTATAAACCACAAAGCTATGATGATATGGCTGGCATGAGGTCAAAGGTCATCAGAACTCATCTGAACAGCAATGTTGTGTATCATGACAAAAGAAACACTGAATTTGTATAAAAAGCATGAAAATGGATGTTATGGAACTGATAACATATAATATAAACAATATCAGCATGCATTATCCTGGATCATGAGTAGAATATGAGGGTGTTACGTGTTACTTTAAATCCTATTTAAATGTCAGGCAGCATTTAGACCTTGTCATTGAACTGCCCTAAGATTTTGATTTCACTCTGCAGGATTTGACCTTCAAGAACAAAGCATGTACGTGTTGTTGTCACTGCTGAACCAGTCCTGCATTGAAGAAGGTTACAGTAAAGATTTTCCTTTAAAAACAGGTAGAAGATCAAAAGCAAAGTCTCTCTTACCATGAGTCTCAGTTTCTTGTTGAGGGAATACAATGCCTTCAGTTTCAAAAAGGGGCTGCAGGAAGGCCACTACAGAGAGAGGAAGCACAGGGGTGGGGGGTGCGTGGTGTAAGCTAATCATACAGAGAAACAACCATTGTTATGATCTCTTAGCAGCACTTTGACTTCTATAACTTTAAAACTGCATTGCAGCTTAAAAACTGAAATACAAAAACATACTCTCAGTGAAAATATATACGGCTGTGCTTTTTTTCTGTCTCTTATTATTAGTAAAAAATCTAATTTGGCTAATCTTATCTGTGTCATCTGATTGACCCGAGCTGTCAATAGCAGTCACAACAGACTCAAGCTCAAATGTAATTGGAACAAAGAGACTTTTTTTATTTTTAAAGCAGAACTGAACTGTCAGTGCAAATGTTCACAAAAGATCTGCAACCAAGCTCTGATTCCTCTTTGCTGATTATCTTAAGGGGCTGTGTAGTGAAGTGTGTGTGGAAGCGACTTGTTCATTTGCAACCAAATGTCATCCGATCATCAGCCTGATGCTGCCGACTGAGGGAGTGTTGACCGTGCGGCATCGTGGCCGTCCTCTCTGCCTGAGTAAAAGCCTGGTCGGCCGTGCTCCTCATCATCATCATCCCAACCTTTTCATTTGTGTAAATGGACGCTGTTGTGCAGGCAGAAGGATGGTCCCCTGGGGGCTTTTTTACATACAGCGTGGAGGAGACTTTAGTGCTGCGAGTGCATCGATCTGCAGTTAAACAGCGCAGACTAACCTGCAGCTCACTCCTCCTCTGCCGGACACTCTCTCTCTCTCTAATTATTACTTCTGAGGATGGCTCTCATGTATTTTTAAACTGTGAACACATTAATGTCCTGTCCTTTTCTGTCGTTGCTGAAAAGGGGCAGGTTACCCAACAATCTACAAAAAGATACAAGCGTAATAATCCTCAGGACTCTCTAAAGTCATACTTAAGACTAGTTTTTTTTTGTTTTCATTGTGCCACCTGTCATTGTGGGGACAAGCCACTCAAGCTCGATGGGTCTGTTAAGATTTGTATCCAGAAAACATTAGATTAAACATCCCACCTGCTTGCATTAAATTAGTAGATCATCCAAAATGTAGAGCTTTCTGAGGGAAGTCTTGTGGCTATTTCAACATAAGTGATCAATCAGGCCACTAATGACACCTCAGTGGTGAATATCAGATGTCATCCAGTCATGTTGAACACCTTAAATGATGGAGGTTCTTTAACCTGCAGAAAAACCTCTGATTATTTGTATATTTTATTTATCAATAGATTAAATTAATTTAAATTAATATCAGATTGTATTAATAATTCAACAGGCATTTATCATTAGACTTTAAGTGTACACTAACATTAAACTAATTTCATTACAGTAATCTGTGTTTCAGTGGAGAGTTTCAATGTCCCATTAAGCTCTCAACATTGACAGGAAGAATAATTAGGGCAAACATTTTTTTACATGAAAATAGTCTAATTTAAAAACATAATTGAACATTACTAGAACCAGAATCCTAAAATTCTAAATCTTAATGACCATCTAATTTCAAATGTAACTTTAAAGGTTGGCACCTCTGTCACTTTATATTGGAATATTCTGACACATTTCTCTTTGACTCTTAAAGGAACAGGCGCACATAATAATATTATTACATGTTCACATCGACAGTCTGCACTAAAAGGCTGGGTCGTGAAAAATCTACAAATTGTAATTAGAATATTTCGGTGTTGTGTAAATAACACATTTACGTGTAGTGTATGTCACAATGTCCATGATGGGGTGTATGGTCAGGATAGGCCACTGATGGTTGTAATGCCGGGTGATGGGAATGCTTGGCGCATGACAGCATGTAAACAAAAACCAAATATGGTGATTACCATGGCGACATATCCATATTTCATCCAACCAGAGAATAATGAAGAAACATGATTTGGAAAATGTACAGAGAAAAAAAAAATCTCCCTTCCAGCTGCAGGTTATTAAAATCAGGACAGCAAAGCATGATCAAAATATACACAGGCACAGACATGCTGCAATAACACAGAAACACTGTCGCATTCTGAGCTGCTCTGGATTCCCCTTCTTCTTTTTGGCTCGCCACGGGCCTGCTGTTAATGTGAGTCCGTTTGTTTATCCGCTTGTGTAATTGTACACAAAGCAGCGATGGGGGCTGATGTGTGAGATTATCACAAGGTCATCCGTCGGCGGGATGAGAGCCTGCGATCACGCACCAGCCTGATCTGGCTTTCACTTGTTTACATCCTTATTTTGGCTCCAGCATGGCCGCTGTGGCTGCGCGTAAATTTTAAAACGCAATAAAAAACATCAAATTCGACTGATCTAAAGAAGCTAAAACAGTCAGTATGTGAGCAAGAGCAACCGGCGGCTTCCCTCCAAATCCCCCCTCGGTCCCTCTCATTGTTTCCTTTCCACCGAAAGTGGCGGCCCATCATTATTTTAATGCTGATGGAAAATGACTGTCGCTCATTAGAAAGCGGATAAATCTTAGCTTTTTATATGTATCACTGTATATGTAATTGCATCACAAATCTATGAATCTGAGCTGTAGAATGCCACTATGTACTTCAAGAGTCAGATCAACCTGCTCTCCTTTCTCTCTGCCTGCCTCAAGACGAAGCAACATACACCAAAACCCGAACAGCTCCCCGCATCCCAATCGGTGTCCTTACCTCCTGTGTTTGTGCGTTTGGTGCTGCTGGCCTCCGTCGGAGTCTCCAGGGGTCTTTTACGTGAGTCCGGGGGATCGGACTCCATGTGTGGTTGTTGATTGTGATGGTGAGGATTTGAAAAAATCCCGTTTTGCTGTACTGCTCCGCCGGCCATCATTTTCGAGCTTGCTCTTGGATGCTTGGGCTGCGTTTGCGTTTAAATCCCCCTTTTTTCCGTTTTTTTACGCAGCGTAGCCGTACAGATGAGTCCTTGGAGAAGGCGAAAGCGATTTGGGAATTGGAAAATACGCCTGTTTTTTACGGACGGGAAAGATTAGCTGCGCGTTTCTCCGTGGTGCGCCGTGCGTACCGAGATGCTGCGCAGGGACAGAGAGAAAGAAACGCTGGAGCGGCGGATGATTGAGTCAGAGGGGGGAAAAAATCCGGAACCTCTGCAGATGGAGAATGATCTAGGCTACTGAAAACGTGCAAATAGAGCGTCAATCTTCCATCAACCTTCTGATATGTGGGCTAGGATATGTGTGTCATTCCGCTGCAACCAGATAAAAGAGCGTACTCATGTCAGGCAGTGCAGGATGGTGGCGCTCCTCTGCAACAGCCGGCGAAACGGAACAATAAATAAAACTAAACTAAACTAAAAACAATAGCGAAAAACAAAGAGGCGGAATCAGCCGAAGAAAGAAGAAAGACAGAAACGGTCGGTGAAGCAATAATAGTACAAAAAAATCCGATGCGCTATTATAATTTCTTTCTTCTTATCCTGTCCTGGCTCCGATCATGAAGACACCCAGGGGTGACGGGGTGGGTGAAGAGGGTCCGGAGACGCGGAGTTGGAGGAACACACAGAGAAAGAGGCGAGTTTTTTTTTTTCCTGCTCGTTCTCTCGGTGAAGATGCTGCAGTCTTGCGTTCAGAGCATCCCTTCTCTGACTGGCTGCTAGAGGGAGCGCAGGGGAGCGGCTGACGTCACAGGGCCTTGCGATGCCTTCAGGGACATTCGGTAAAATCAACTTTACCAGACGTTTATGTAAAAGTGCGACTTGTCAGTGCGTTGTAATGTTTTTTACCCTTTTAAAATCTCAAATGACTTACGCTTATGCAAAGTTACTCCCAGAAATGTATTGTCTAGTTTTAGTTTCTTTTTGTTTACAAGATCGAGCTATTGTGGTGAAGGCCTCAACATTGTGGCCACAATATTCTGCAGGTTTTCATGCAAAGAATGTGCACAGAAGTATAATCAAAGTGTATTAAAACAAATAAAACATTGACGAGTCTTACCAAGTCGACATCAAGTAAACAATTCATCTCTTGAGCTCAGTTTAAACATGAAATCACGGCCTTGCTATGTTGCAGTTGCTCACATGCGAAACGAAAGCGAGAATTTCGACGTCAAGTGAAGGCATCATGAGAGAGAAAGCGAGAAAGGAGAGGGAGAGAGAGACGCCTCATTCGAGACACGATTGGCCGAGGCTGCATTTCTCCGGTAAAACGAAAAGGACACAGATATATTCGCCCGGCGGTGTCACATGACGGAAGGGAAAGGATGCGGCGGCGGGTTTTTACTCCGTTACTGTCCCGGCAAATGCAATTATGGCTGAGCGGGAGCCTGAAGGTCCCTGTTCGGCTGTTTGAAGGTCTGTAGCGCTGCCTGTCAGCAGGCCAAGGGAGCCTCCAACTCACCTGGAGATCTGCAGGAGCTCGCCCACTGTGTTCTGGCATGAATTGAAATACTAGAAATCTGAATTAAACGTGTGACAGTTGAAAGAGGGTGTTTTTATTAAAGTGAAAAAAGGCACAAATTAGTAGCATTTAAAAATATATAATACCATTTTTTGCTTATATATTTGTAATTATTTGCCTCATTGTGATCACCACAATCTCAAATTTGGCAGATTTTTGTTTCCAAAGCACCTCATGACCCTTAGGCCAGACTGCAGGCCTGTTCAGCCTCTACCTGCACCACACATACACACACAAAAAAAATGACATGTTTGGTAGTTTTGCATGACCATAATGCAGTGCTGACACTGAAAACAGCCCTATAATAGAGGAAACATGAAACCTGAGCACCCGGCCTGTCTCACCTGTCCCCTCAGCCCCTGTGTGACCCACCTGTGTGTGCTGCGTCTGACATCTCTGCGTCGCTCTGCCTGGATGTGAAGAGGGATCCTCCAGCACTGTGAGCTGTCTGAGAGAGCTATACCCGCCTCAGTCTTTCTCTCTCTCTCTCTCTCTCACACACACACACACACACACACACACACACACTCACACATTTGGCATATTCTCACACACGCTCCGAGAGACACGCAAATACCTTCTACTCCCTCTCTCCTCCTCTGTCCAGTGCCGTACAGATGCGGTGCGCCCTCATTCCCTCCTGTAGATTGTAGTCAAGGTGACATTGTGCTGCATGTGCACATGCACACGCACACGCACACACACACACAAGCACACACGCACACACACACAGTCGCCCAGAGCAGCTTTCTCACACTATTTCACATCGCCATGAGAAATGCACCGGTGAGCCAGTCTCCTGCTCTGGAAATACGTGGCAAATCTGAGGCAGATGGATCCCAGGCTGCAGTCTGAAACAGATTCTGCACCACAAATAGCGGGCGCTGCTCAGAGGGACAAAAGGCCTGGACGCCGGCACCTAATTGCATGAGCTACGCACAGTCTGTAGAGTGTAGTTTCAGTTGGACACATGCATTTATGCATTTGGAGGGGAGACTAAATCTATTGGAAGCTGAACTGCGAGGGTCCCACACTGTAAGACCGTCCAAGCTGCTGCTGCAGCATATGGAAAAAGTGAAGTAGCCCCATAAGCAGTAAAGCACACAGACGAGCAGCATTCTTGAGTTTTTATTAGGCTGGGGCTGTGAGCAGATGTTGGTGAGATGGTTTTTCAGAAATTTGTTTCCGCAAACTCCCGTTCAGCTTTGGACAATGACCCTAAACACTTAAAGCAGCTTTCAGAGCGGCCACAAGTCATCCAGCACTTCATGTGCAATTTGGAAGAAGCACGGTTGAATACTAACTCAGTTTTTCCCACTATGTCGTAATCTGAATGCAAAAGCTTTAGTTTAACCAACAGCAACTGTTATTCAGAGTTTCACTCTCATGGCATCACTTAGGAAGAGGTGATTTTCCAGTGATGGATATTTCATTTTGGAACCAAAGTCTGGAATTCCCACTTATGAAAAAAATGCTTTTTGGTAGTGAATCAAAAGCAAAAAGGAAGAAGAACTGAGACACGAGCCAGCTGGGGCGTCAACAGTTCTTACATTTGACACAAAATGAGATAAACATTTAAGCAAACATTCCATCATTTCGTCAGTATAGCTCGGCAATAAATAAAACAAAACACCAAACATTTCTTACTATTAATTTACCCTCCAATAATTCAAATAAAGTCTTGTGAAATGAGTTTTCTCTAAGAACAAAGTCCTCCTCAGCAGGAGTGACCTGTTCTTCCTGCAGGGTTGAGTATTGTACTACAGTATTCTGTGTGTTTATAACACTAGGTCAAGGCTGCAGCTAAATGGATGTTCAGGATGTAAAATCTGCTGTGTTGCTCACAGATGCTGGGCCTCTGCTGCCACCTGGTGGTAGCCTGCTAGAAGAGCAGCACACAGTCTTTAATCATTTACTACAATTACTGTTCTCCAGTTATTATCATCTTTTTAATTTTGACTGATGTACCTGACTGTTTTTCTCATTCATGTATTCCTACATGGGCAAATAAGACAGTTGTAGCAGAAGGGGGGGGGGGGGAACGGAATGGCCCTTTTCAACCTTGACAGGAAAGGAAGGTGGGGAGGGTGAGGAGATAAATGAGACACACCTGTGAGCTGGGGGAAGGGGAAACAAACTAACAAAGCAAGCATAGAGGAGAACAGAAAGAGGAGATCACTAAAAGTTTAATCCAGTTTCTGGACATCTTTCAACAAACAGTGAAATGAAAGTAAACGGAGTGGCAGTTGACTTGTTCCACGAATCGAATGGATTTCTCTGACAGCTTTGGGCAACAACTGGAAATGTGCTGATCCCTGGAGCGGGTGTGGATCAATCTTGCTCAGCTACCTCTTTGGCTCGGATGCAGCTTTGTTGGTCCAACACAATTTAAGATAAGACTCCTGCAACTCTCCAGGCTTGTCCTATATCCTCCTGCATCAGGTTAATGCATTACCCCTCATCGTATACCCTCGCTGGACATTATAGCCCCCCCTCTCTTAAAAACCACACACACACACACACACACACACACACACACACACACAGGTTTTGGCATGTATACTGCAGATGTCCATAACAAATTGACTCGGCATGACTCATTTTTTGTAGGCTTCATTCTTCATCCTGAATTTCCCTCGGGATAAATAAAGTATCTATCTATCTATCTTCTACGTACCTTTTACACAATTAAAGTTTACTAGATTCTTTGTAAATTCATTTGTATGTATTCTTTATCAGAAAGGACAAGTCCAAATTTCTTACATTGCAATCATATAAGTGTATATAAATTATAGGGACCAAAAACTCTAACTGTCACTATGTGAATGTTTTTATCTGATATCAGATTGTTATATTCTTAAAATGAAATATCAGCCTTGGCCTCAAAAATTGAGTACACGTTGGCATCATAACGATCACCTCATTTCTGAAACGTTCCATCACCTACAACACAACTTGAAGCTCATTGGTCATGTTTTGCCTACAGTGTATGTGAAGGACTTTTCTCCTCCCCTCCCACGTGTCCTTTGCATAATTGTCCTCCTACCAGGCACTCATTCAGTTTTATCCCAGAAATCAATAGAAAAGTCGATGCAGAAGAGGAAGCTCGACCACTCTGTGAGATTGGAAAGAGACAAATGTGATGTGTTCCTCTTTTATTGTTGTAGTCGCTGACCTCACTCATGCCATCACGCAAGATTTATGACTGAAACTAACACGACCTGACTGCAACAGAGGAAACTGGATGTATGTGATTTAAGAATGAATTACTATTCCAAATCAGCGCATCAGTATTTCTAAAACCTACTGGACCAAAGCAGTGGTCCAGCACACTTTAAGAAGATAAACATTCCTGATTCTTTACTCCAGATATTTCCCGTTATGATTAGTCTTCAACATTCAATATCTCAAAAGATGAAACAGTGTTTCTTCGCTCGAGCTTCAAAGCCGACTACAGCCTCTGAAAGACAGAATGTCGGCCGCTGTCTGACTCACCCTTAGTAGCATCTAGCCATAACTGTAATTGGGGTTAATGTAGGTTTCTAGATCTATTTCTGAAAAGTCTGTTGGTGAGTTGATTTCACTGTGTTGCTAAAAATGTTGTTCTTTTCACAGACGCTGCGTCCCTGTAACTCTGGATAATACACATTTTGAATCCATGTGTGCGTGTGTGTTTTGGACAGATGGTGGGGTGACTGGGTGAAAACCTCTGGTGAAGGTTTACGAGCTTTTAAATCCACACCGTCCTCTGCACACGCTGTCTTTGAAACACTGCTGTGTGTCTTTGCACATGTTTGCGAGAGGAGGTTCTCCACTTTGCCATTCATGATCATTCTTGGGATTCCACAAATCTACACTTTGACCCCGGATCTCTTAAACTGTTAATGTAATGCTTTAATGATCACTGAATTGAAGCTTGCTGTAATTTGGGCCCTGTGGCGTCAGCTAGTTGTCTAAAACATAATTGTAGTGGTTTAAGTGTATGTGGGAGAAAGACAGATAATGGGGTTGGAAAATAAAGAAGACGGAAGGATAAGTGCTAGCCTGCTTCGAAATCATTTGAGCATTCAACCCCCAAATATCAATGTCATTCTCCTCGTGACCATCATGTGAAGGAACATGCAGAGGGCAGTGAACTGTGACAACCAAGAACTGTGGGTTGTGTCACCTGATTCATTATGGTAGGAAGCCAAGAGACAGGTAGGACAGTCGCTAGTATTTCCCTCAGGAGAGGGAGATCATGCGTTTAGTCTCATTGACTGCTGCCTCCTCTGAACCTGCTGATCGGGGCCGTAAGCAAGAAATCAACTGCTTCAGTTTGTCATGTTGTTTGCACTCGGGTTGAGGAATTGTTCCTGTCCAGGTTGGAACTTGTAGGTTTGTATTCAATCTAACATTACACTAGCGGTCATTAGACACACCTGGTGGCGATATGAACTCTGAGTGCACTTTTCTAGTTTTGCAATGAGACTGGAAAGGAAAAGACATATGCCCCCCCCCCCTTTGAGATTAGTTGATGAAGAGGGAGTTCATGTGTCTGGCCAGCTGCCATCACAGTCATTGTTCTACTGCAGCAGACTGATGTGCTCCGGCTGACACACATCTGGTGTAGAGCTGTGTTCTTGGTATCATTTTCTTTATGCAGCGACACTGAAATTAGGCCTGTTGCTAAAATTAAAATGTAATGTTGCATTAGATGTTGTCGGTGACATTACAGCGGCTTTCAGGATCAAACGGTTATAGAAGCGTTTACCTCACAAACCTCTCAGCAACCACAGCTGTGCAGCATCTTGGAAATCCATCAGGAAATTGGCTGTGGAAGGAAACATAAATGTCTTTTATATAGCAATGACATTTCAAAGGAGCTATCTGAAAAGGACACAAGTTCCCAGCGTGGAGAAGAGGACAGCAGGTTAAACTGAAGAGTTGGTTTTGTGTTAGCAGTAACAGCAACTACTTGTGTACGTGCAGCCTACTGCTACTGTACTCACTCTGTCTGCACTCAGAGCCCAATATGATGTTGATTTGTGACAATATAAAGCAGATAGGCCACCTGTCATCATCATCAGCCACAGAGAACAGTTTAACCCAGGATGTGCTAGTCTGGGTTAAACTGTTCAATTGTTAAAATGTGTTGATTTATTCACTATATATATCTACAGTATTATATATACTGAGTGCTTATTTTCTGTGCCCTCAGTTCAGACTTGAGAGGGTATGTTTGGTCAAAAACATTGTGCTTTGTCTCATAGTGGCGTTTCACATCACCACTGTTAATGAGCACCACGGTCTCTGAGCATATGAGACGCTGGTGTTGTGCTCCAAATCAAATCAAATCAAATCAAATTTATTTGTATAGCCCAATATCACAAATTATACATTTGTCTCAGTGTGCTTTACAGACTGTACAGGTTACAACACCCTCTGTCCTTAGACCCTCGCATCGCACAAGGAAAAACTTCCTAAAAGAAACCCCAAAATTAAAGGGGAAAAAATGGAAGAAACCTCAGGGAGAGCAACTGAGGAGGGATCCCTCTCCCAGGACGGACAGACGTGCAATAGATGTCGTGTGTACAGGATAAACAACATAGTACAAATAAAACATTTGACAGAAATTATGTTGTGTTGGAAAAAAAAGAAATAGAAAGTTTGGATGAATCCAGGAAAATGTCAAAAAGGCTTCCCGGTGTCCAGCAGGACCAGGGCAGCAGGCGCTGTCACGATTCCTGATCCTGACGTAAACTTTATCAGTGGCAACCTGCCACATGAGACACAGACACTCCAGGGATGATACCCCGGATGATGAGTTAGTAACATACATTTACATAAATGCATACAGATAGAGAGGGAGAAGAAGAGAGGGAGGGGAGGCGAGAGGAAGAGAAGGAAGAAAGCAGGGAGGTGTCCCCCGGCAGTCTAAGCCTATAGCAGCATAACTAGGGGCTGATCCAGGGCAAACCTGAGCCAGCCCTAACTATAAGCTTTATCAAAAAGGAAAGTCTTTAGCCTACTCTTAGGAAAGTCTTTAGCTACTCTTAATGTGGAGAGTGTGTCTGCCTCCCGAACACAAACTGGAAGCTGGTTCCACTGGAAGGAAGGATGGGAAGGATGAACATGAATGAGTCCATTCTGGGTTGAAAGCTCAGTTGACTTCTCTCTTCTTGGAGAGCGCCATGAGTAGTTATTGTTCTCTCCCTGTCTGCCGCTCACTCGTCTCTTCGTCTGTGTTTCTCTCCCTTTCTCCGTCTTCTCTCTCTGTATCGCTAACTCGTCTTTCTGTCTGTCACGTGCCTCTCGCCTCTCATCTGTCTGTATTCAGAGTCGCAATGTTTGCCGCCTGGAATGCACATATTTGATTGGCTGCGTAGCATCACGTGGGATCTGTATAGTTCAATGTTAAGTGATAATAAATATTGTCGAAATGTTTTAAAATCGTACTTTCTTTATTAGATTTGACGTTGATACAGCTACTAGGCTGCTTCAATATATATCACACTAATTCATAACGCAAGTTAGACATTATGATGCTCCGGACCTGGACCTTTTAGAAATTTAGTTGATTACCCCTGCTCTAGATCACTCCGAGTGCTCCATGAAACTGAATCCAAACTGTCTGAACGTTAAGTTAAATGGTGATTTAACATTGAGTGGTCATTGTGCTCTGCGTACACTGGATGGTGCTCTTGTTCAGGTTTCAGTACATGATGTATCCAAACTGCACAACAGAGTACAAAGCTGCAGCGCTCGATATGTAAGGACCAAGAAAGTTCTTCTTTAAAAAAATCTCAACAAATAAAGACGCTGGTGGTTTATTCCATTAGTACACGATGTTCCTCTAAGAGAGATTCACGTAGTCTGAACGTGTTTTAGTATCGACTTTCAATAGCAGGACGATCATACAGGAGCAGAGAGGTAACATTTTATAACGGGTATTAGAATATTTTATGTTAAACTCAAAAGCACATTTTTATAAAAAGTGCTCCAACCACTGATTTGTATATGACTATAATAATAACAACTCAGCCAGCGTTTCAAAATGTATTCATCAGCATAGGCTTGGAAAATAATATTTTGTTATTTACACAATTTGACAAATCAACTGTAATTTAAGTATCCTCAGTTACAGCCTGGTTAATCACCTTTTCAAGATGTTCACATTGTATTTTTGTAAATTATCTGACAATCCTACTTCTCTCCCTCAGTATACAATTCTGAGTAACATTTCGGTCAAACAAATGTATAATCTGATTACAATCTCTAGTCTATTGTAATCCGACCCCTCTAATGGCCTTACATAAATACTGCTCATGTAGTGCGGCCTTCTTGTGGAGGGAAGGTAAACATGACGGTCACGTAGATGATATTCTTTGACCACACCAGTTTGTTTGTTCAGCATCGGTCCCGTCTGGGTGCCGTGAGAAAGTTCTTCCTTATTGGTTCTTCACAGAAACAAATGAAAAAACACACTTTGTCCTATGTGGAGCCGAGAGTCTCCTGCCTCGATCACACGGTACTTTACGGTTTCAAGTCATTGATGGATGTGTTGCATGTTAATCTCCTTTTAAATTGTAAATGTCATCTATTAGAATATACAGTTGCATGTTTTTTTCATTAATAAAGCCTCTCTTGTTTTACATAATATTTAATTGGCAGTAATTTGACTTTTACTGAGGTCATATAAGAGTGTGTACAAATCCCAGCTAATGAATTTCAGAAAAAAAAAAAAAAGAACTTCGACACGACAAATTCTGAAGATTGAAAACACAGAACACGGAGAGGAAGTGCAGCGCTGACTCCTCAGAATAAGATCTCAACAAATGTGCTGTGGGACTGTGGGACTGTGAGAATCGACGGCCAAACAACATAATGATATCACTTGTTGGATATAAGCCTGGTTATTGGCTTTGTGATTAGATCATTCAGAACAGAAAATAAACCAAAGCAGAATCACTGATCAGAGAATAGCTGGAGCCCCCTCTGAAGCAAACTTTTGTTTGTAAACAGTGAATGGGATGAGCTCTGTGCCCGTCTCACTTGCATACGATTGAGTCTGTTTGTTTTCTCGAGCTGATGCTGCTTACTTTGGACGTTCTCCTCGGTGGCCTACTGGTTTACACTGCTCCAGTCTGGAGACATTCCTGCTGAACCCTCTGCTCATAAACAAAGATTGCAGCTCTGCAGAGGTAAAACATGACTGGAGATATTATAGGGTCAAATCCAAACGGGCTGCGTGGAGTTCCTACAGTAGTGAGTCCTCTGGTTTTTAAAGATTGTGTCCAAGATCAGTGAAGATCTCCATCTGGAGAACTGTGAACTTAAACAAACAAAGATACGTTTCATAAATGAGTTAGTGCTGAACTCTTTAAGGGATTAGAAATGCCTTTTAAACCCCCCAGCAAGAGGTCTGCATGGGACCCTACTTGAGTCATATGCTTATACATTTTTAAAAAGTTACTTAAAAAGAGAAAGGGACTTAAATACAATCCAATGGGATCTGAATAGCATCTTAATAGGACACTTGGACCGTGACAAAACAATGCTACCTGTTTCCCTCTGCACCCAGTATTTAATGCTAAGCTAGGCTAACCACGTCCTCAGCTCTGTTTGTCAAAACATGACATTTATACAGATTTTCTCATATGCAAGTATTTTCCTAAACGTTGCACTTATTTTTAACTGGTTGGGACATGAGGAAATGTGACCCTAATAATATAATGTTCAGTAAGGCAGTATATGTTCAGGTCTTTGTGTATTTAGGGTTGGCCTTTAAAAGGTTCAGTTGCTTTATAGCTGATACAACACATTTGCATTGTTCTTTAGCGAGACACTGAAGCCTAATCTCTTCTGGTTGTCTCCGTATTTGTACCTCTTTAACTTGTATGAAGAACTATGTTATATTGATGTAATACTAGGAGAGGCACGGCGTAGTTAATTAATAAGTGAAAATACTGGCCTTTAGATGTTAAGAGTTGTCCAAAGCAGTCTAAACAATTAAATAAAAACATATTTAATCTTTTTTAAATCATACTGCCATCTGTCAGAGTTTCATTTAACTCATTTATAGATTAAAAAATAAAACTGCAAATCACATACTTATGAAACCCTAACCCTAACCCTAATTTCAATTCCAGTCCCAGTCTAAAAACCTACTTCCTGTCTCTGTCCTGCATTCCTGCTCCATTCTCTGTAACAATTTGAATCCCAATCCCATCAAACCGAATTCTAGTCCCACTCTGTCCAAGTTTCAACCCAGTTCTATTGTCACTGATCTAAATCCAAGTTCTACTAATTTCAAGTCTAGGTTTCAAAATCTAACTCCATTTCCATTCTACAGGCCGAGACCCAGTCCCAGTCTTCTTCAATCCACACGTATATCTCAGTCATCAACTCTCGGTCCAATCCCACTCTGTCCCAATATCAACTCCAGTCAGACTCTACTCTACCCGCTTCCAGTATTGAGCCCCATTACTAATCCTAGTGTCAATCCCTCTATCAGTCTCTAGATCTGTCTCCTCTCCCACTGTTTCTAATCACAGTCCTAAATCTCCAGTCTCAGTCCCTAGACGTCAGACCCATTCCTCAGCGCTTGTTCAGTGTCCAGTCTCTAATCTCAGCCCCACTCATCCCAAATTCACAGACTCTGTGCAGACCCAGCTGGACTCACACTGGACTCTTGTCACCGCCACTGGGACTCCACAGGAAGCGGGCTGGATTTAAGCTTCAGGGCTCATTTTCCTATTTCCTTTTTTAGGCCGACCAATCAGAATAGGATTCACACTCGAAAACAGACCACCAGCTCAGCGGGAAACATCTGCAGGGGTTAACGAGGGCGACGGACACATTTCAAGTACACCCAAGATAACTGAAGCTACTGGGTCACGACCGCAGACAGAAGAGGGACACTTGTACAACACTTTAAAAAAATGAATGAACTTTGAAATGTTTAAATTCTTAAGTAGTTATTATATTGTGTTGCCTTACGTTACATATCAACAAAACCAAATGCGTTGTTGTTTTTATTTGGCCCTGTTGTTTATGTGTTGCCACTGTGACTGATCGCCGAGTCAAAAAATAGATGACGGATGGATGAAAATGATCACGAGTTTAATACATCTGGGAAAACGTTTAATGGGAAAATATCATTCTGATAAATGATGTGTGAAATAATAAAGCACATTGCAGTTTGGGATTACCAGGAAAGAATGAGAAAAGCATTGTTGAAAAAACATTCAGTGGCTCTTTGACTTTCTAAGTTATGTCCATCATTTCTTTTCAATAATAATAATAATTATTATTATTATGATTACCAAGTTAATTGCAGTTAATTAAGTTTTGGAAACACAGTACATAACATACATAATAAGAGTCTGACGGTCCAAAACTGTCAAAATAAGATTAAAGTTTTATCAAATTGGAATTATCCTTTAAGTTAATCAATGTCAAACCAAAATTAAATTAAAATGAATTAAGTAGCCAGCAGGTTCATGGACCCCTGCAAAAAAAAACACATATTCACAATTTAGAGTTTACTAAACAACAACTCAACTAAGATAAGAACTGGAGAAGCTTTCAGTATAACGAGTAGTGATGATACCTGCTGTGCAGAGGCTTCAGAGCGTGTTGAGAAATGCATGCATTATTGTCGTTTATTTTTCACAATCTTTTCTTTTATTCAAAAGGTCAAAGGAATTGGGTTACGATAATAACACTGAACACATGAAGCCTCGGTCTCCAAGATAGTGAAGGGCACACAACCACTTAGTATTGTGGAGGATGTGGGATTTAGGAACTTTGTATCCAAATTAGACCCTACCTATGTTCTCCCCACAAGACAGGTGTGCATGGATAAAGCAAAACAGTATTTTCATATTGCATTTGACAACTAAGCACTGTTTTTTCTTTTTTTTTGAGGCTATACAGGCCATGGTGGAGGCCAAATATAACAGATCAAAAGGAGAAGGCCAAAGCTGCAGCTGCAGTGAGACATCCATCAACAAGGAAGCCTACTTGGCAGTAACCTGCAACTTTGTGGACAACATCTGTCTGAATTCACTTTTATTAGGAGTAATATAATTCCAACAGGCACACACTGCTGAAAAGTTAGCAAGTGTAAAAGCCTCCCTCATGGAGGAATGGGGAATAACTAATACGATTACATGCCTGGTTACATATGTGGCTGGGAAGTGATAGCCTAGTGGTCTAGTGGTACGCCTCCCAAACAGACTGCAAGGTTGGTAGTTCAATACCAGGGCTGCCACCATTGTGCCCCTGAGCAAGGTACTTAACCCTGCGTTGCTCCAGGGAGACTGTCCCTGTAGTTAGTTCACTGTAAGTCGCTCTGGATAACAGATAATGGCACACACACTGGACCTGACACTGTGCTCTCTAACATTGGGGCCCATGCGAGGAAGCTGGTAGGATATTTTAGATGCCTCACCACTGCCAAGGTTTGTTCTTTGACTCTTTACAATTTTTGATAATGCCATATTTAGTTTGTATTACTGCTGCTGTGGCACTTAAATTAATTGCTATTCTGTGTTTGTTGTGAGAAGCTTGCACAGGTGCAACAGCAAATAGGAACTGAATATCTGACGATTGGAGGATCCAATTCAATACTGGGAGATACAGAAGCTTTCCTGCCCTCGTCTGTGCAAGCTTGCCTTCAGATGTGTGTGTACCCTAGTCTCATCTGTGCCATGTGAAGTGTGTTTTCCAAGGCAGGAGAAGTCATCTCCAAAAAATGTAATTGCCTAAGCCCAAACACAGTTAATTATTGTTCATGAAGAAATACAAGTAAGGTCTACGCTCTACATCATTTCCCAAGTTACACAAGCAAATGCACTCCCCTTAGGCTGGTTAAACCACTGCCATCCAGTGTTAGAACACTAATATTTCCCCTCCTGATATTATTATATTATCATACAATTATTAACCAAAAGATTGATTTACCCGCATTATGCATTACTCACAAGACAATTAGATTGTTATACAGTTATACAATCATTTTATACTGCAAAACAAACTACTGTTGATGTTCTACCAGTCTGTGGTGGCCAGCGCTCTCTTCTATACTGTGGTGTGTTGGGGAGGAAGCAGCAAGAAGAGGGATGCTGGACAGACTGGTGAGGAGGGCTGGCTCTGTAGTGGACACAGAGCTGGACTCCCTGGTGACAGTGGCACAGAGAAGGACCCTTGATAAACTGTCTTCCATCCTGGACAATGCCCACCACCCTCTGCACAGCACATTCAGCACAGCAGAGGAGCGTGTTCAGCGGCAGACTGCTGTCCCTGTCCTGCTCCACAGACAGGCTCAAGGATCGATCGATCTATCTCTCTATCTATCTATCTATCTATCTATCTATCTACTTGTCAAAAAATTCAGTGTTGACATAAATGGATTTTGTGGAAAATGTGGTGGTTTTTTTCAATGTTAAAAGTCACTACTGCCAAAGCTTTAACTATTGCAAAATGCAGTTTGTCATATAGATCATATGGTTGAAAGTATCTCTAATATATCTGCCTGTTTTACGCTCTTTCAACTACAGGTGGTTTTGTGTACACAGGAAACCTTGACAAATTAACCCTTTCGCAAACTGAAAAAAGAAAAGAAGAACTGCTCCCCGGGTACTGTATAGTAGCGTCCCACTGCTCCTGATCCTAGGATGGGTTAAAAGCAGAGTGTGTGCTGTGTACATGTATGTGACCATTAAAAAAGGATTCAAGATCCTCTATTTGCATCTTGTCATCAAGAAGTGCAATAGTCCAAAACTAATCACTAATAAGTAATCGCACGAGGAGTTAGCTAAATATCATACAACCAAAATGTTGCTGAGTAAAGCCTCTTCCCACAATAAACCAGCTTTGACTCTCGCGCTACAGGGGTGTTACCTTGATGGACGTCGCTCAGTCAGAAGTTTATCCATGAGCTGAATGACGACCCTTCGGTGAGTTTTGTGAAAACATGTGGTTGGAAATGTAGAAATATCCTCCACTCTGGGACTTGAAGACGCAGGAATACCGGGAAATGGCAGGTAGACAAGCTAGCAGGATGGCTAATACTTCCCACAGGTGAACAGCTCGCGCGCTCAATATTTTAATAACGGTTGTGAGGTGGGCGGGGCTAAACTGTCCGATTGTGCGTGTCCCGAAAGATGTAGGCCCATTACCCCAATACCTGCTTTCTGTCAATAAAGTTTTCAAAAAAAGTCTATATTTTTTAACTAGGCTACATCATTAAACCGACTACCTAAGTTTTGTACTATTGTTCTTAAAAATATATATATTTTTAAGTGTAGGTGGTCTAATGCTGGAGTGTAGCTTTTTAATTCCTCTTTTGTGAAGCTTTTATATGAGCATATATTTGAAATGAGCATATATTTTCTATGAGTTCAAGTTGTTTAAAGAACCATATGAAGGAGGAACTTCTGAGAAATAAACTAATTAAGAAGTAAAGAATTCAGTGTAACATTGTTCACACTGCAGCGAGTGGCTCAGTGCACTTAAACTGTGAAAGTGCATGATTGGGAACTGCTCGTTAATGTGGCTTTCCACCATTCGATAGATAGACTTTTCTGAGTCAATTATTCTTATTCTCACATTTGACAGAGAGACAGTGGTGTTTTATTGCACAATCATGTGGTGTTAAATATGTTTTCCAGGTCACAGGGTAATGGGACGTCAACACAACATGTCACGAGGAACCAAATCACAAACATAAGAAACAATGGATTAATTCTTACTCGCATCGGAATAGTTTTTATTTTTTTCCTCTTCTCTTTCACCAGAAATGTTAGCCACAATGAGAAACTCTGATGATCTTCTCTCCAACATAAAGTACTCTCAGACAAAACGTTTGTTAAATGTGGTTCTGATCATATTTAATCATTGGTCTAATAACTATTAAGAGGTTTTGATTTTGTCTTTTTATTGCCTTTTAAGTCATTTATAAACACGATTACTCTACAATGAAAACTCTTTCGGGGAATGAAAAGATTTAGAAGGCTATGTGATAATCGTATACCATGGGCACAAAAATAGTAATTTCTAACTGGCACTGACATTTTTCAGTCAACAGTTTAATCACTGTTTTAAATCAGGGAACACACAGCAGGTTCAGAGGGATAAAGATCAACATCATCTTTTTTGCTTTCCCCTCTCAGTTCAGTTTTATTTGAGTTTATTTTACGTGACTTTAGCTCAAAATTGGCAGTAATTCCCCCCCAAACGTTTTGTGTATTACAATTTACACTTTATATTCATGTGCCAGATATTCCTTACACAAGTGCATATCTCTCTCTCTCTCTCTCTCTCTCTCTCTCTCTCTCTCTCTCTCTCTCTCTCTCTCTCTCTCGCTCTCTCTCTCTCTCTCTCTCTCTCTCTCTCTCTCTCTCTCTCTCTCTCTCTCTCTCTCAGGTTCATTGTTAAAGAGTCAGTGAGGCGGTGGAGGAGACAATGACGGAGGTTCAACGCCAGACGTGAGTCAGACTTCGGGACATTATGACTTCATGAAGCTAATGCAGAAAGAGCCATTGTTTAATTTCCCTTGACCTCTTATCAACAAAAACATGTCTCACACGATAACCTGCACAGACCTATAACTCTGCATACTGTATGGGCATATATGTTTCCACACAACGAAATACACACATTACCAGAGTTTTCCATAAGCGCCGACTTCTCATGTAAGTCCAACCGGCTACTTTATTGTCTTCGCAGTGTGTGTGTGTGTGTGTGTGTGTGTGTGTGTGTGTGTGTGTGTGTGTGTGTGTGTGTGTGTGTGTGTGTTTGTATATATTTTGTGCAAATTATGACTGTATGGTCAAGGATCCCTTGTGATTTCAGTGATTAACAATCTTTGTTATTGACTGTTATAACTTGATTGACTCCTGACTTTACTTTGCTGGCCTTCAGGGGCCGCATGTAATCAACAACTGCTTCAGTTTGGAATCTTATTTCTCCTAGGGATTAGGAATTGTTCCTGTCCACATTTGCATACCTTGTTAAATCCAGGAGTATTCCTGATCTATTGTTCCATCAACACTGATGTATATGATCGTGGTGCAATATGGCAATAGGGCAGTGCATAGTGTGTGTATGTGTGTGTTTGTGTGTGTGTGTGTGTGTGTGTGTGTGTGTGTGTGTGTGTGTGTGTTTGTGGTTGAGTGAGAGAGAGACGGTGGCTACGCTCAGGGCAGAAAGGTGTTGGCGATCGGAGCAGAGGCAGTGACAGCAACCTCTGCGTAGGTTGTAAAATTAAAATAGATATATTTATTCTGTGCCTTTTAAAAAAAAAAATATATATATATATATATTGTTCAACCACTGACCGTCTCTTCTCCTTATCTTCCCTTCATTTTTCGTTAGTTCGTTTATATATTTATTTTTGTGTCACTCACTCTGTCAAGCGTCTTTGAGTTTTTAGAAAAGCGCTATACACACCTAATGTATTATTATTATTATTATTATTATTATTATTATTATTATTATTATTATTATTATTATTATTATTATTATTATTGTGCATCAACCTCGTATTAACTAGAAGCGTAAATAAACGTTTCATGAGCCGAGTCGGTGCAGAAAGCTGCAGCTATTATAATGAGAGCTTGTCTGTTGCGTGAGACATGAGAGTTAAAAACGCACATGATGCTCTAGACTCGGGGCAATTGTGGTGTATGTTCATGCCATCTGTGAGACACATTGCAAACACACACTAAAGGAGGTTATGTTGTCAAAGTAACAGGCCTATATGATGAACATGTAGGCTAAGCCTCACACTGTCATTTTACACTTTAAAATAATGTTTTTGTATTTTTTTTTACATAGGCCAAACTATGTCAGATGCTACAAATCACGTTTTATAAATGAAATATGATGTTATGAAACTTCCTGCAGTAATGATTGAGTTTGTATGTTTTTCCACATAATACAGTTTATCCATGGTTTACATATTTGATTATTGTATCATTAAGTAATTTTCTCCTGCTTTGTTTGTAACAAAGTGAGTGTTCATTCTTAGGTCATACCTGCTTAAGAACTGTGTATATGATGGAATAGAGTTATTAGGGTTAGCCAGAGGCCAAACACCAAAAACAGACTTTTTGTCCAATGTCCTAACACATCCTTAAAGCTAGGGTGGGTAACATTGGAAAAGCCAGAAAGAGTAAGCTAGAGATGTATCAATGTGATCATTATGAACGTAAACAACAAACATGGCTATTGTTAGTACTCACAGCTATCAAGCTAGCAGATGTGGAAGACTGTGTTGTGCAATGACTGCACGGGAACATTGCGCGCAGGTAGACATTTAATTTGAATAAATGTTTTCACATTTGCTTTTTCTTTCATCAGTCGTGCAGTCCCAGCATGGCTTGAATAGTCGTGGTTGTTCACTGCTCAGCTTAGCGTGAGTATTCTCCCACTAAAAAGGTTCTTGGTCCTCACAAAAATAGAAGAAACACACACAGAGAGTACATGACACCAGCTCCTGTGACTTTAAGCTGCTTGGTGACTCACCGCTCAATACTGGGAGGGAAAACTGTAAATCACTGAAGCAATTTCACCTCGACATGGACACAGGTCTGTTTATAGCTGCAATCAGCAAGAATATATTGAAGCTTTGGACTTTTCTGTTGAAGCATCCACTCTTTAGAAATAACTCTTCCCTTTTCTGCAGATACAGGACTATGTGTTGTTTCTTTTGTCCTTTTTGTGTCTGGCATTCTTTAAAACCAAATAACTACTTTATGCATCCCCTTGGGGAAATAATTTGTTTTGCACATACATGACCTATAGACATGCACTTCTGTCATTGTTGTCATAGTAGGCGCTCCGAGCAGTTGGGGGTTCAGTGCCTTGCTAAAGGGGCCAAGTCCTAACGGGCTGAGCTAATAGTGCCGCAAATACTTGGTATATCTCGTTCATTGTCAAGTCAAGCTGGAGCTGTCAAGTCAAGCTGGAGCTGTCCAGATAGTAATGGGACAAACCGGATGTGACCAATCATTTGTTATGTTCATTTAGTGCATTTGTAAATGAATTTAAGGTTCTAATGCTGGATGAAATAGAAATAGTTGGAAATGACAAATGTGTGTATCTTGCTATTTACATTTATTTGAGTTGCCGTGTAATATGTATTAATTCTCTTTTCTGTTTGTTTTCTATTCAAAAGGTTTTTCACCTAAATACATAAGCATCAAGTGCTAAGTACCTTGTCTGACTTTTGCTGAAATTGCAAACAATAAAAGGAGGAAAAAAGGAAAACAGCAGTTTGATCTTTTGAGTGAAATCCAGTTAAAAAACTTTGGGTAGATGTTTTCATCCCTTTCAAGTAGGGAAGCTGCACATTTAGAAAATAACTTGACATTCATTGAATACTAAATGATCACACACAGCATTCACAGCATTATGTTTCTCAACACAATGAAATGATTTACTGTGGTTGATTGTACTGCTATCCATCTTTAATCTTCCCCACAGTGTGGAAATAGTCAGCCAGCAGATATTTACATCGGTCAGTGGTCGGTTTACTGTTTCCTTGGGTGCTTTTCATTACGCTAACTTCCTCGCGTCCGCTTTACTCCGGTGATACGGAAATCATTCTCCCTCCGCCGTCATAGAAGTTTCCATTCCTTAAATGCACCTTGAGGAGACTAGGAGGGAGGAGACTTTGGGAGGAGCTTAGAGTGAGGAAACACAGGTGTATCCTACGCAGATCTCTTTTATCATATGATGTATAAATGCCACACCTCCGCATGTGACAAACAGCTGGGCAGCATGTCAAAGTATTTCTCATTTGGCAGCTTCGGCTACTTCGTCCTCGCATCCTCCGCTCGCATCTAACTCAGGACATAAGACGTGAGGAAAGGACGTGAATGAGGGAAGTGAGGAGACACGTTAGTATAATAAAAAACACCCTCGCTCTCTGTTTTTATTCCTTCACTCCAGTCTCTCCACGACAACCACCTCAACTGTGTTTTACAGCTGAGACATAAGTAGGAGTAGAACAGGCTGACCCAGGGCAATTTTGCACAACATAAAATGAATGCTTAAGAGACTAATGGTAATTGTAAGAGCTGTATTAGAAGCTAAATGTTAAATAAATTAGCTAAACAAAGACACAAATGTTAATGTATTTATTGTACTCGCCTGTAGATTTCCACATTCATGCAAATGCCCCATAAAAGTTGAGGACACATGATTTATGGATGATCATTTGCAATTCTCTCTCTGACCTCTTTTAACTTACTATGAATTCAAACCCCAGAACCTAAAGGCTCTGTGTGATTCAGTCGCCATGAATTTGTATTTCAAATGAACAGTGGCTCCGGATATGAATCATGAGGTTGTGGATTATTTGAATAAATATTTTATGGAGAAGCTCCTGGATGGTTTTGAAGAATCTGATGTGTGCAGGCAGCTCCACCTCACCTTATTCAGGCAGGAGAAACCGTCTCAGTACGCTCTTATGGACCTTACCTACATTTTAGATTTCTGAGGTTTTATATATGTTTTGGAACATATCAAACTGAAATAATATTGAAATTATTAATCGCCATACAAATGTTTTTACAGATGCAGTTATGTCACAGCCAGAGCCGGTGGTTCATGGAGTTTATTAGAATTAAAAGTGTTTATTGCACAACAGCTTGAAGGTTCGGGGAAAGCAAAACTATTATAGTTTTCAGGGCAAGTTTGAACTTTATCCAGTATTTATTGTAACTTTCCAAATATTAGAAATAGTATAAAGGGTCAAGACTTTCCAAACATAAACTAGGTTTGACTCACAATCATTTACCATCCGTCTCTCTATTTAGACTTGTATATTAACTCCACAGTCTATATCTGCTGTCCAATAAAACCTTAAGAATTTTAACGTGTGATCCTCACGGTGGTGATTTTTCACAAACCGATGGTTGACATGGTCTTTTTCAGACAATCCCACAAGGACCCCAAACACGATAACATTTAAAAACACTTAATTTTCAATCAAAAAATATGTCTGGACTTCTGCACAGTTCACAATGCATGTTGTGCATCCAAAAGCATCATGGGTCTATTTTAACTGTGTTAAACATTTGTCTGGGCTTTTCTGGGGCTGGTGACCTGCTTCCTTCGCCAGGATGGAAATACGACTGAATGAGCTACTAACAAGATTATAACATGCATCTTAAAAATGGATTCTAGGTCACATTGGTCACAGTTGTAGGAGGCATAAACAGCTCACCAAGTGCTACATAGAGTTAGCTTAAGATTGAAACTGTGTTCATTTTATTTAGGAATGAAGGATTCATGTAAGGTCTAAGAACATTTGTGTGCAAGTTACTTAAATTAGTAGGCAAGTCTTCTTGGTGTATCTTTATGTTTTGATCTGATTGCAGATTGAAATCTTTTCTTTCCTTCACTTTTTCAGTAACGGTTAATCAGCTGCAATTTCCATGCAAATAAAAAAAGTTACATTCAATATAAATCTGTTGTTATTTTTCTAACAGAAAAGGGGATGCGAAACCAAAGTGGAGAAATAAGAAAGCTATTCTGCGCTCAGTCAAAATGCCCTTTATAGTGAGTGGCATTATGCAACTAGCCAACATAGAGAGCGAAGGAACAATGCGCAACCAGGATTCCTTAAATGCCCGTGAAATAAGGCAATGAAACATTGTTCACTTGCACATACCACCCACATTGCAACGATATAACGCCGTTTGAAAATCGACACAATTTCCCTTTAATCTGCCGACTGTTTCTGCTTGTTTCTGCTGCCCCCATGTGGCCAATAAAATCAGTTAATGCAGGTTATATAAAATCATATGGTCTGAAGGTCTGGCTATGAGGCTAACAAGTATAATTGAATTAAATGAGTCTGTATATGCTACAGTTTTACCTTTGTTGCTGAACTGCACACAGGCCGGAAATTAATCAGAATATCCAATGAAAATAACAGCGTAACCATCTTTTATGTCCCGGAGGTGTTTCTGTATCATTACCTGATAATAAATCACTCTCATAATCAGGTGAGCTGTTGGTAATAACAGCTTGGCCTCTGGTGAGCTGCTATATATAGAGTCAGACCTATAGCAGAGGTGACCAGTGAAGCATAGAGGGCGAGAGACAATGTTCCCTCAGAGTGAGTGAGTTTTGTCCTTTCTCTCCCCTCGAGAACATAAAGGCATGTGTGAGTACTCGCCTTTACCCATCTTACTCTTTCACTCACAGTGCAACACGAATATACAGAAACATACATGCACAGTACATGCTCCTTCTTCTATGTTATACAAATACATTCTTAATTCTTTATAGCTCTGTTCTTTCTCTCACACACACCTACACGTACACACCGTTGTGTCATGTATAACGCAGTGTGAATACATCCACCCAAATGAGGACAGGTTGTAAATATATCGTTCCCTCTGATGTGCGGAGTAACAATGGAAAGAACACGCACACACTGTCAAAAACACACAAGCACAAACAATGCACTCACACACACACACACACACACACACACACACACACACATATTATATCATACAAGTTGTCCCGTCATTCATTAGCTGTGCAGCTCTGGGAGTCTAGAACAGGACGGAGTGAAGAGTGAAGAAGGTGACTTTGTGTTGGCAGCATCCCAAACGAGGGGATACTTGCAGTGCTGCAGGAGTATGCAGAGTTCTTGGTCCAAAGTCTCTGATTTGTAGCATTTAGTGCACGAGTACCCCCCCCCCCCCCCCCCCAACCCCCCACCTGAATTTGTCAAGCCTGTTGACACACCACCAGAGTGTTTTCTATTCTGCCATCTCACTGATATACTACAGCTTTCATTATGTTTAAGATCTCAGTGTGATTCCAATGAACTGGGTCAAAACAATGTGTCATCCAACCCTGTTTAATATGATTTAAAAGAGAGAAAAGCAGCAACTCTAAATATTTAAGAGGCTAAAAAACCTACTTTTTCTGCCATTTTTGCATTAAAACATTAATAACGATTAATCGATTATCAAAATAGTTGCGATTATTTTTCGAATATAAGATTCAAGGAATGACACACTGATATACTTTAGCTTCTTATTTTACAGTTAATGTTACTAATTATCTGATGTGCATAGACTAATACCGGCAGAGTTAACATTTTGAGATCCACAACAATCCTGTTTTAATGTGTTACGTATCTGTATGTAGATGTTAGGCGATTCATTGTTCTTCAAATAAGATGGTTGTCCATTTCCTTAAAAATATCAATATACATCTTTAATTTGAAGGAGTACATGGTTTGTAAGGAACAAAACATTCACTTTAAACAAGCCAGTCAGCAAGTCAGAGGCCTCCCACATTATGCGTATTCGACTCACAAGGGTGGACCAGGAAGGGGGTGCAGCCATTGTATCAGGATGGCTGTGGCCCCCAGATGCCACCCCTTGGCGGTCTAAAGTAGTTGGTGATAATGCCTCTGTGACCAGGATGTCTGTCTATATCTCAAATCAAATCTATTTATATAGCCGAATTTCATAAATGATACATTTGTCTCAGTGTGCTTTACAACACCCTCTGTCCTTAGACCCTCGCACAAGTGAAAACTTCCTAAAAGAAACCCCATAATTAAAAGGCGAAAAATGGAAGAAACCTCAGGGAGAGCAACTGAGGAGGGATCCCTCTCCCGCGTGCAATAGATGTCGTGTGTACAGGATAAACAACATAGTACAAATATAACATTTGACAGAAAATGATGTTGTGTTGAAAAAGAGAAAGTTTGGATGAATCCAGGAAAATGTCAAAAAGGCTTCCCGGTGTCCAGCAGGACCAGGGCAGCAGGCGCAGCCACGATTCATGATCCTGACGTAAACTTTATCAGTGGCAACCTGCCACATGAGACACAGACACTCCGGGATGATACCCCGGATGATGAGTTAGTAACATACATTTACATAAATGCATACAGATAGAGAGGGAGAAGAAGAGAGGTAGGGGAGGAGAGAGGACGAGAAGGAAGAGAGCAGGGAGGTGTCCCCCGGCAGTCTAAGCCTATAGCAGCATAACTAGGGGCTGATCCAGGGCAAACCTGAGCCAGCCCTAACTATAAGCTTTATCAAAAAGGAAAGTCTTTAGCCTACTCTTAAATGTGGAGAGTGTGTCTGCCTCCCGAACACAAACTGGAAGCTGGTTCCACTGGAGAGGAGCTTGATAGCTGAAGGCTCTGGATATATATTTTTGGATATGTTGGCCTTTTGTATTATCTTTCTAAATATGTTTGGCTAAACTTTCTGCCCTGTCTGACTTATTTTTACCGACATCATTCCCAGCACAATGTTCTTATAACTGTAGAGATTAGGGGAAAAAGGAAAATTGAATAGATAAAAAGGAAAACAGAATAAGATGATAAAACAAATCCATCCAGCTGCTGCTTCCATGCAGCTTTTTCAGTTTGTAGGTGCCAAACAAACAAACACGGATAGAAGCAAGGTTTCGAATGCATCATTTATTTCTCACTGACATTGTTGGTGAACAAATACACATTTTGAAGCCTGGTACCTCCTCTCTCAGACAAACATGCAGATGCACAACCAAAGCAATGGTACACAGCAACCTTTAGGGAAACACTGACGAGCTGAAAGTGCCCAAAATACCTGCCTTAACATCATTGCACTGAGCAGAGGAATGCTTTCATGCCAAGTCAACATAAAAATAAATGTTTCCAAAACATTTCTCACCCTTACAATTTAATTGTTGGCCAATGGAACTGCAACATGGAGACTTGCTGTCTGTCACCATGAAATTCCTGTGTGGGAAAGGAGTTATTTGAGTCGTGATGCTCCACACAAGGAAAGTCTGTATGCCATTATTTATATAAATATATAATATATATATATATATATATATATATATATATATCTGAACATACAGCAGGACATTCTGTAAACAGACAATCTGTTGAAATGATGTTACCAGTGATTTGCAAAAAACAGTAAAAAGCAAAAGAAAGTGCATATAAGAGCAAACAAAAATTCAAGCTGACAGCTACAAACTTGATTTTAGAAGTTAAAGATGCCTGACAGCTGTGTCCGGTCTGCAATGACACCTATACTTCTTTATGTACAGTAATCCTATGTTGTAGAAGCAGCTATTTTAAGTGTTGGGACCCCAAAGAAGATGTTTGGTCACTTTGTGTTGGATTTACTGTGAAAACAAGCTGCCAACTAAGAAAGGGAACATCGTTCAGGTCAGTGTTATATGAAATCATGGGCAATACATGAAAACATTTTGAGACCTTTTTTTCCAGGCCCTGATGGGGCTTACTTGACATTTGGAGACTCAGTAAGTATATTAAATGTAAAGTATGGCAGCTAATCCAGTGTTGGAGGACCAAAATTGTCAGTTATATTAACGTTAAGAGCAATCAGCTCAGATCATGCTCACTGTGAAACATGTTTGTTTCACTGCTTTAATGGTGCCACATACCATCATGGCTGCTGCCACAGATGTTGTAACCACTGGAGATGGTTTTATATGGATATCAAATTAAGTATTTCTTAATTTCCTCATCACACTTTTGACATCACAGAGAAATGTCTCAATGCATTTCCCTAATGTGAAACTGTTAGAGAGTGGAAGAGAAGGAATTTAGTAATGTTGCCTTCAGGGAAACGTAGATCTGAAAGCGTTGTGCAATTTGTGTGAGGAGAAAAATTGACTGAACATGAAAAAGACAGTGTATATGACAATATATCATTTAGGAAGTTTGGGAAGGTTAGAAGGTATCTGTCTGAAATAGGAATGTAAACAGTATCCGGTGAACTGTGGATAGCCTTTACCAAAGCTCGACCATGCAGTATAGATTCATGGTGGTCGAGAGATGGTTGTCTGGCAACACAGTTTCAGTAAAGGCTGTGTGTTCTGCTCTACAGTGCTCTCAACATAATGTAGTTAAAGTAACTGATACATTTGACTTTCAAACTGAGCTCAATGAAGGATTTTCTTGTGTCATCTCTGAGTTGTGCCTGTGGTAAAAATGAAAAAAAAGAGAAAAACATTGCTCACATTACATAAGAGACACTTCTACTCTAAGCCTTCTTGCTGTCACAGTTACGAGCTGAGGTACTTCATACTTCAAGGCTTCATTATTTTCTTCAAAAAGCTAATACAACGGTTTAAGACATTTCCAACAAGCATTAAAAATGTTTTATTGACCGGTAATATACAATCTTTTTTATTACCATTCTGCTCTTCTTCCATATTCCAAAGTGGTGCATTTGGGCGTCAAACCCCAATCTTCTGCAACTGCCCTTTGTCAGGTAGGGTGTCCATGCAGTCTGAATCCAAAGGTGTCTTCTCTCAGACCACTGAAAATACTCAGTCATGCAGAATGTTGTCTGTTTAAATAATTCCACTTAAATATTCAAGAACGTCTTCTTAGGCATTGTAAATAACTCCTGGCACAATGGGTAGATGTCCACATGGTGTTTGATAAGATCCCTATTAGCCACACCAGTGAGATGACTGTAGGGATGTCAGCTGGTTTGTTAATCTGTTGGTCCAACACTTTGGTCCAGATGAAAATATCTCAACATCTACTGGATGGATTGGGATGACATTTGGTCCAGACATTTGTGGTCCACTGAGGCTGAATGCTGATGACTTTGGTGATCCCCTGACCAGCTGATCCAACACTCTATGAGGATCCCTCTGAAGCTAATGAATCCAGTCATTAGCTGCACTCTGGAATTAATGATAATATAGCATGTTTGCATGTTAACATGTTAACATGCTAACATTAGCGTGCAGCGCAGCTGTGTAGAGGCTGACAGACTACAACTTGAAGTATTGAACGTTACACTAAATCAGCAACAAAGAACTGAGCCTGACAAGCTGTCAGTGTCAATGGGCTAAGATGGTCACCGTACAAAAGATACCAAACTTTCATATGCTTTCCTTACTAGTGGTAAAGATCTAACAATAGCCAAGTAGTCTCTCCATTTTCCCTTCACCCAACAATTGTGTTTTCTGGTGTCTGAACAGACAATATGTCTTGTTTATTTTATAAATCTCTTTCCCATGCTGGCTTGTTAATGTGACATTTAATGGAAGCTTTTACACCAAACATCTACAGCCTCATAAATGCATCTAATTTCAGGGCAGATCACATCAGACCCTGTGAGTGGGGCTTCCTCCATCCACTTAGCTGAGCAGTTTGTACCTCTTACAGTATGCTCCAGCTTGAAGTCACTTCCTAACGCTGAGGATGGTCATCTGTAGACACTCCTCCTTCAGAGCCACCAGTTCTGTCTTGTAGCTGCTTGTCTTGGCTCCATCAGCGTACACACAAGGCTGCTTCTTAGCTGACAGCGGCGTTTCCACAGTCACTGAACCAGCGTTGAGTATGTCGCCGTGTGATGGTGAGGAAGAGGAGCCCCTGTTGCAAGCTGCAGAAAGTAAAGCTGAGAGTGCTCGACCAACGTCGTGTCTCGCCCCCTCGTTGACGAAACAGTACAAAATGGGGTCGGCGACGCAGTTGAGGCTGGTTAGCGCCAACGATACATGGTACGCTGCAAACAAGCTTTCCTCTGAGCCGCAGTCACATGGCTTCCTTAGAAACATGACACTCCGCACCAAGAGGAGGATGTGGTACGGTCCAAAGCAGAGTAAAACGATCAGGATCAGACTCAACGCCAGACGCTGAATTTTGGCCTTTTCCTGACGCTCTGTTGAGACATTGCAGCGCACTGCTGCCAGGATCCCACGGTAGGCCACAAGCATGGCTGTCCATGGAGCAAGGAAGCCCAGAAATGTCCTGTAGAGGTTCATCCCTGCCACCCAGTCCTGCATGGGATACTTCTCAAAGCAGAAGGTGTGGTTGAACCGATCCTGGAAGAGCTCATCGTGGAAGAGAGGAGCAGAGTTGGCTACGATTTCAATTATCCACACCATGGCGCTGACCAAGACAGCTGCAGGAAGTTCAGGAGAGGAGAGGAAAGAAGAGGCGTGAGACATTTTCCACTTTGCATTCATTTCCATTCCTGTAGCCTGTTTCAATACTGTACTTTATTGAAATAAAATGGGGTGCTCTTGGAATAAGACACATAAACCCCGCTAATAGAGAGTCCTCGGCTTTCAATTGATTGATTACAACATGTAGTAACCTAAGCAATCACTAATTTCACTAAACAGTAGACCATCTGGTTTGGACAAAAATGTTATCCATGAGGATACAGTACCTTTATGAAATGGTATTTTAGAGCAGTCACCCATATGAAGAGTTTCATTTTGTATTTCTGAAAATATTAGCCTGGGGCCATGTTTATAATGTGCATATAATTACGTTTTATTAATAAATAAAGTCATTAATTTAGCAGACGTCCTCGTTTGGTTAGTTATTTATAAAAACTTATTTTGAAATGGAAGTGATCTTATCTCTAGACAAACTGAATTTCCTGTTATGTCAGGGAATGTCAAATTTGAAGACACACATCCTCTCCGGTCTCAGCTGCAGCACAGTTTTGGGAACTAATAGTCAAATGCAATATCTTAATCCTGCAAAAACAGGATGAGATGCAGTACTCCACATGTCAAATTTGAAAGTAATGACCTGTTCATTGATAAGTTAATTGCTTTTTCTCCACATACATGTTTTATTTTAGATTCATCCATCAGAAGTCCTAATGACACAAATAGACCTCTTGAACCAGGCTTAACTAAGCATATTAGTTTTTATGTGAATGTGTATTAGGGTGGCTATATTATTAAAGAAGGATAGCCCATCCTTAACCCAGCATACCTGTTTTGATTCGTCGAACCTTGGCAAAGCGCAGAGGATATGCCACAGCCAGGTACCTGTCCAGTGATATACAGCAGAGGAAGGCGATGCTGACGTAGATGTTAGTGTAGAAGATGAAGCCGAATAGCTTGCAGCTCTCCTGACCGTGGATCCAGTCATCGTGCTGTAGAAAGTAGTCGATCCACAGAGGAAGAGTGATGATATAGAGGAGGTCAGCCACTGACAGATTGATCAGGTAGATGCCGAGCTCATTGCGTTGCCGTACCTGGAGGGAGGAATGTGATGAAGGGAAGGAGAAGAAAGATGAAGGGAGGAAAGAATAGGGAGGCAGGAGGGAGAGATGGGAGAGGGGTGAATATTTCAATTCAAAGGGGAAAATGGACGAAAACATTTGTAAGGATAGACACAGGTGGACAGATATTTTGGCGGCGGCAGTTAAACGTGTCCACTGTTTGGTTTCCATTAAGTTTTTCTAATTTGATTTGTCAGTACTTGGATTGGAATCAAGCCACAAGCAGACAGCTCTGTTTCCCATGCAGTATTGATATTACAATGTTAATATTTAGGCAGAACTGCCCTGGTAAGTTAACAGCATGTCAAGTATGTTTTGGATTCAGTTCAGGAGTCATCACACTGGTGGCTCTCACCCCGGCTTTGAAAAGTGAAACCGATACAGAAGTGCATTAAACCTGCATTCTTACTGATGGCCAGCAGGGGGAGAAGAAGAAGTCCGGTTGTATAGAAGACTTGATTTATTACCTCAGTAAACATTTTCTTGACGAGTTTATAGTCTTAATCGTTAGTTTCAAGTCTTCTTCAGTACAGCAGATGTTCATTTAGTAAAGTTTGGTCCTATTTATAGTAAACGACGATAAAGCAGCGTATGCTTTATGGTGGGGCTATTTTGTGATTGACAGGTCGCTACCACACAGTATCCCAATTAGGTGCACTTTGTATTTTCTTCTTACAACTTTAACTCATTCACAATGTGTTTACATGAAAGTCAATTGTAACATGTTTGTTGTTCTCCACCCGCCGTCTCACTTCTGGTTGCAAAATAACAAGATGGCGATGGCCAAAACACCAAACTGGAGGCTTCAAAACCGTAATCCACAAACTAATGGGTGATGTCACAGTGACTATGTCCACTTTTATATACAGTCTATGCTCTCAGCAATGCAGTTAATGCTTAGAGCACTGGAGCGTGTTTGGGAACTATATTAACCATAATGTGCCTATAACACAGTGCACCTGTGCCAAGTCGTGCTGTGCTTGGGCCAGGGAGTTTGAAATTTGGAGTGGCCTTGATGCTAAAATGGATATAAAAGTTAAAATAAGTTCAAATGTCACTCGCTTTTATGAGTTGGTGAACTTGCATGAATGAAAAGTCAATAACAATTATGTCTGCTGCTGCCAAAGAGAACTGACAAGTCTGTGGGAAACACTGGAAATATTTAATGCTGTATGGGAAAATATCCCCAGTGCTCTGTTGACTGTATGTAGCGAGCCATGTCAGACATGTTACTCAACCTTAATGTCTTGATGACAGGTGCAGGAGTTTTGAAGTTGCATGCGCCCCTTTAGTAAGCTCAGTCTGTTGCTTTTCCAACGGTTTCAAATTTATTTCAGTACAAATAAAGGTCTGTGGAAGCACTGTCAATGAATCAGTATTGAATCTGCTTAATGAATTCAAACCATTTTGCAGCCCGTATAGAATGTTTAGGTTCAGAAGTAGTGTATCCTCCTAAGACCCGGCAATTCATTTTTAACCTCTGTACTGTGAAAAGCACATCTTGGGATTTCCAGTGATGTAATGCACACGGGGGTATCGTCAGATAGCACATTGGGAATTGCAGCAAGTTTTATGGCAGTAAGGAAGGTCAAATTTATAAAGATTTATTGACTCTGTTATTTATAAGGATACTGTTTCTGTATTAATGAGTCTTAACTATATTCTATTAAGATTTTAGATGTGTGTGTTGATTTTAGTTTCTTCATACATTTTCCATACTTCAGGAAACAGGACGGAGTGTTTTTGTTAAAAGGATATTGAGGGAGATTCAGACATTGTGCTGTGAGGAGATGAAGAGGAAGAGCGGCAGGCAGTAGATGAGGTTTGAAAATGAGTTATATATTTGTTTCAAAAATTCATTAGAATAAAAAGCACATGTATTATTTTATTTTTAACAAATGGTGCGTTTTGGGGGAAAAGAATGACGCGATGTCCACAACAAGGGACATGTTATAAAAAAGTAATCACAATAATCAGACTTGCATCCCAATTACTTAAATAATGTAAAAAACACATAACAATTATAAAACCTTTTTTCTTCCGGGTCTTATGAGAGTATTAAAGTAAAATATAATCAGACCTAAAACGTATAAGATTATTTATATGATATTTGTCTAAATGCCTGCAGGAAAGTTGTTCACATTGCTCTTTAAAAAAAATTGAATAAACATTTATTCAGCGATTCATTAGATTTTAAACTTTACAAATCTGGGTATTTTTTACCAACTTGAAACCAAACCGGCTGTCAGAAGTGTGTGTGTGTGTGTGTGTGTGTGTGTGTGTGTGTGTGTGTGTGTGTGTGTGTATGTGTGTGTGTGTCCTCCTCACCTGCATGTAGGCAGCCCACAGGGCCATGCAGTTAGTCGGCAGCCCCAGAACGATGACTATGATATAAAGCGTCGGCTGGAAGAACTGGTCCACTTTACTGTCCACATCACAGAACGAGATGTTGCACATTGTCCTGTGTGTGTGTGTGTGTGTGTGTGTGTGTGTGTGTGTGTGTGTGTGTGCGTGTGTGTGTGTGTGTGTGTGTGTGTGTGGCTCGTCTCAGCTCTGAGTGTGCCTCTGTAGTTTTATTATATTCCAGCTCCAATAGTTTGACAGTGACATGCCGACTCTACGGTCCTGCTCAGCTACCACACGGCTGTCCGACATTGAGCTGTAATTTCCGGGGCATTTCATGGTTCTCGTTTCTTAAAACACTGTCCTTCTCGCTAGGGGGCCTTCCCAATTCCTACACCTCTCTCATGCTTTAAAGCCAGCCCCTGCGTCCCTCAGCATAGAGGAAAAGAGGAGAAGAAAGGAAGGAACGAGGGATAAAATGTGGTGAAATGAAAGCTGCCTTATCGACGCTGTGCCAGGCCTCCTGCCTGGACAGGACCTCATCAATCTTTTAGAGATTAGAGGTCTGCCAGGTCTACTGTAAAAAGGAGCGGCTGAACATCAATGTGTGTGTGTGCGTGTAGCTGTGTGGGTGTGTCTCAAGGTCCCGTTGACACACAAAACTCCTCCGGGATGCTCGCATTAAAACACAGGACCTTACACAGCTTTAGCACTCCGGAGACGAGAGGACCGTTGAACATCTGCAAGAGAGGAAGAGGGAGAGACCATTACATGATGATGCTTTTCAATTAAATGTCAAATAAAACAAAATTAAGAAAAACATTTTTGGTTAATTTCAGTGGAATAAATTGGTTTATTGCATTTATATTCATGACCTGAGTTGTGTTGCCTAAACCTAACCAAGTAGTAATGTAACGTAACGTAACGTTAACCACGTTATGAAGTCTATCAGACTACCCTGTACGTTGAAAGATTGCGCTAAATGGGGTACCAGTGTTTCCCACAGGATTCTGTGAGACCATGGTGAGTTAACATTGGACCTTTAACGATGGGAAGACATTTACATTTTAAAGTTAACTGCATCCATCTGGTGCACTTTGAGAGAAAATGAAGAGGTTAGATCTATGAAGACTTTGTGCTCTTGTAAATCATTTCTAGATAATAATGTTGTGCTCTATAAACAATTGAATCAAAAACACATTGGTTGTACAGAATTGATATACACATCTAATCCACTCCCTCTGCATATTGCCCCCAAATATTTTCAGTTCATCATGAAACTGTGGCGCGGAAAATTTGATTATGGTAGGCTGTCAGAATCTAGCAAATTAATATGAAACGCTGGGGGTATCCAGTGTGTCGAAAAGTGACACTGTTGGGAGTGTAATCTGTAAAAACAAGTCTTTACTATTGGGTAGTGGTCCCAGCTCCTTATCAGAACTGAATTACTCAAACCCAAAGACCATTCCAACATGTGAAAGTACAACGTGGATGTCTTGTGCGTGATTTTCTACACATTGCGCTGACAGTTTTGGGTATCTTTAGAAACTGACCGCTGACCAAGCTGCCATATTCAATGAGAATTGGCAACAGCATGAGCTGCAATGACTCAAGTTAAATTAAACACGATGCTCTTTGTGCAGTGATTTACATTCTCCAGAGCTCATACCAGCCAGGAATGCAGAAATAGAAACAGGAAATCCTTCAAGACCAGTTTGTCCTTCATTTTGCCCTGTCAAATGCCAAACTCTCCTTACGCTTCGACCATTAAACTTTGTGATTCATTTCCGGTATTTATTTGCTCTGCTCTACAGTTTACATATACTTTGAACGCACTACAGCTTCTTGTCACAAGACTCCGATCTGACGTTTTTATGCATTTTGTTTGGTTATTTGAAGTGAATGGAATCGCTCTTACAGTGAAAACAAGATGAAGTGAAGCAGCAGACTTTTATCTGGGTGACATTTGTATGGAGACTTTCTAACATCTGGTATGATAACACAGAACACTGACACGCCGTACGGCACTAAAAGTGTGCAAACAAAGAGTCCAGGACATATGATGAGTATTATGTAAGCCTTCATATAAACATGACCTGAATATGCATGTAGAGTAGGGAGAGAGAGCAGAAAGTTTCTGTTTCACTTTTCAGCTTCTCACTTTCCACTCTGAGCTAAGTTGTTGCTTATATATCTTGGATCGCCTCGATATTTTTTCATATGGCTGATATAATTCCACACATGCTTTCCTTTAACATGTTTTTGAGCACTGTGAACTGCCTTCCTCCAGAGTTTACGTATGTGTCAGCCTCTTTTCATTCCTCTTAGATCGATAGAAATCACAAATAACTGTAAATATGTTTTTAGCCTGAAGAGCCATCAGGATGTTGCAGCTTTTTGACGTTTCAGTGAAATATTGATCATAGAAAAGCATTTATTTCAAATAAAATAATATTAACTCAGTCCTGCTAGAACCCACCAGAGGCTGTTTCTTATTATCTTTAGAAATAAACACTCGTTCATGGAATCAGAATTCTTCATATGGCGGGGGTGTTTGGTGCTGGGGTGGACATTTCCACAAGATCACCAAAGTTCCTCCTCTGTGGACCATGACTATCCACAGAAAATGTCATGGCAGTCTGGCCAGTAGTTATCTTGTATATAATTTGACCCAAATGTGGCACTAATGGAAGGTCAAGTTATCACAGCTGTCCTCTGTGGACCAGCAATTTTCATTGTAAAAATCCAATTTGATGGTGGCAATACTTAGGGTTGGGTATTAATAATAATAATAATAATAATAATAATAATAATAATAATAATAATAATAATAATAATAATAATAATAATAAAAATAATAATAATAATAATACATTTTATTTATAAAGCGCTTTTAAAAAGTACTCAAAGATGCTTTACAGTATTGTTTGGATTTTAACGATTCTGATTCCTGTTCTTAACGGTTCTTCATTTTGATTCTTTGAGGGTCACTTGCTTATTTCACAGAAGCAAAAAAGCCTATTTAATAAAAACCTTTAATAAAATGTATATTCACCATTCACTTCATAAGATTTATGGAACCTGTAAATCAAATGAATGCAGTTAAATTTGGTTGCTGTTATTAGGTAAAATTCAGTTTATTCTTTTGTTCAATCACAAGTTTGTTCTGATTGGTGCAATTTGAGAAGTTACAAATGTCCCCGGTCTCCCCTACTGTAACACTGAAACCTGCCGAAGTGACGCAGACAGGGTCCAACATACGGCAGCAGTATACACAATCAGCCAGCTGCCCGATCGCGTCACTGATTGCAAAAGTAAAAGAATAATAATCAGTTCATTCAGATCATTTTCCAGACCTTGCTTCATGAGAGACAAACTGACATCTTCAAGTATTGAACCAATATGCTCAGCGCATACAATTCTATACTAGTTGATTTCATGTTTCTTTATTCTTTTATTTTGGCACATTAAACAAGGTTAACTATTAATGTCCCAGTCCTGATCAACTTCCTAGCGGTTTTCTTCCCTACACCATCAATGCTTGGTTTGTATACATTTTGTGGGGGGCAGAACAACCACCTTTTATACGTCATCACTTTTGCTATGAACTTTGGGAAAGTCCCTCAAGAAAGTCTACAGATATACAGACTCACAGAAAGAGCTCATAATGGCTTCAAAAAGCCCACATCAGAGCCCTGGTGCACTTGATGATTTGACAGTGGGACAGCCCAGCCCTCACACAATTGGCGGGAAGATGTGTGGAGGTTGGGATTGGGTCCATATCAACCCAATAATTGCTCAACCTGGGAGATATATTTCTATAGTATAAGGCAGGCACGCTGAGTCAGTGTTCCTTTCCTGACTTAAAGTCCCAGGAAGAGGCCGCAGAGATGTGCGTCACCACACATCACAACAGTTTAAAGATCTGTGAAGGAAACAGTTTCAGCCTGTGATAAATTACAGTCACTGGTGTGGAACAGTGACTTTGGACAGAGCTGACCCAGAGCCATATTCATACAGACTAACGTGAGCAAACACACTCATGAGTGCAAAGTCATTTCTACAGTGACTTTGTCAAGTAACGCTTTGTTGGAGGAAACACCCATGTTGATAAGCTGGGTCACAACTGGGTCACAACTCTGCTGTAATCTGTTATCACACACTTCAGCCTACAGTGCAGAGATGCTTGACTCCATCGACCTACAATCTTCCCTCAAAACCCTTGCTTGTATTGTAAGGATGCCACATGTTATGATTGTGTCCATGGTTTCCCTGAGGGTCAAGCTGGTCGTAAATGGTCTTGTTTTTCCTTCAAATTCCCTGAAAGGTTTTGTTTGTATTGTTATAATTCCACATAGAGTGAGCGGTGCCACAGCTGTCTCACAAAAGGAACGCTATCAAGTCTAAAAATACTTTTAGTTTTTAGGCTTTTAGGGAAACTTCTCTCGTTTGTCTGAAGGACCTTATTTGTATGTTTTGTTATTATGTTGATAATTCAATAGCAGAGTTCCCTCCAGCAGCCCTGGTGCAAGTAGAAGTTTAACTATTGCGTGTTGTGTGATCATTACTGCCAACATGTAAATCTAAATTCCACAGAAAACAAACGTTCAGTGTAGTGAGGTATCCCTGCCAGTGCACTTGAATGTTCAGACAGTGTCCTGGCTGTCAATCTGAAGTCTGTTAACTGTCAGTTGGATTATAAGTGGTCCATTACAAGTAAAAGTTCTGCATTCATTGTATTACGAGTACAATTGCAATTAAAGTATCCAAATTACTCATTGTATATATTACAGGTATATAGTGAAGAGTTTACTTTTACTCATATCTCCAGTTTTGTGGATTCTCATCCTTTCATGCCGAGAAGGATGGAACAAGGATGGAGAAAAGGAAATATGCAAAAGACCAAAAGACAAAACGGTTGAAAAGATGGAAGAACATAAGAACAACAAAACACGCAGCGATAAAAGAATGAAGGAAGAGAAGAGCGTAAAGTTAAATGTTAAGTAAATTAAAACTACAATGGAACTAAAATATCAGCACAATAAATTGTACTTGAGCCAATGTACTTGTACAATACAATACTTTTTACTTTACATGTTTGGTGTTTTCAACCAGAGCAACTTTCTGAGAATAAAGAAATCATAATATCAAAGACCGGTCAGAAACTAGTTGTAGTGTGAAGTTGTTCGGAAAGACAAAACAAAATGTAATATCTCTCTGCTTCAGCCTGCAGTCACAGCACTTCACAATGAAAGAGCTGCGATCACATCTGTCACCACTGAGCACCACAGATCGACATCACTTCCTCATTGGTTACAACAGTGGGGCCACATGCCAGTGACAAAACAACTGCCAATCAACCTTATCACTTCTTAAAGTCTGCTCTCAGTGGGTGTGTGGAGGGCAGGATGTGATTCTAGATCTGTGCTCACATCAGTCACTTCAGACTACAGGAGGACTACGCTCTGTCCATCAGCTACAGGGGAGAAGTTTTGGGTGCCGTGTTTTGCTCAAGGGCACATTGTCAGTCCTTATTTACCTAACTTAGTATATGACTAACACAGAGTGACATGTATTTTTTTCCCAACGTGTAGAAAACACCACTTGTGTTATCTTTGTCCACCCTGTTCGCAGAAATGTGGGTTGTTCTGTTGATTACAGATGTTTATCACACAGCCTTTGCATGCAATGACAACACGCACGAAACGCTCTGTTGGGGGTTAGCAGCAGCTGACAGGCTCCTCAGCAGTCAAATATTCAACCTGTTTCCGATACAAGTTAACGGAGTCATGACGCTCAATCACAGTCAAACAGGACACACACCTGCAGCGTTTAACTGAAGTGCCCAACTATGGTTGGTGAAGTCATATAGCTCTGGGTATCCAGGAAGAGCCACCACAGTAGGGCAATTATATTGGACAATGGGAAAAACTCGGATGACGTCTAGTCTGATCCGGGCCTCTCAAGTCTTTTTATGTCTACTACTCGCACACGCGAAAACAGACATTTTGGAGCGCGAATCTTGACCCGGAACGTTTTGGTAGAGCACCAGTCGTTCTTAGCCCAGATAGCCGGGTTGATCAAGCTCAATGCAGAACGATTTATGTCTAAATGTATGCCGACATTTAAACATAGTTGAGTACGTCTGTGGAAACATTTTAAACTACAACTGCATCACCCCAATGTGTCAATTAGCAGCCTCCCACTGCAGATTAAGCAATGACTAGTGTTTATCGCTGCGTGTATGCGACCCCACTCACATAGACTTACGTTTTAGAGCATACCAAATTAAAGCATATGGTCAAAGTGCTTGAGCCCCTTGATGTGCCTTCAAGTGTGCATTTTATTCAGTCCGTTGTCCTGCCCTGTATAAACAAGTGCAAGCTGGAGTTCAGGAATTAACAACAGGTCAAAGTCCAATCATGGAGCATTACTGACATTAGTGTTATTTATTTTTGTTGTTTATTTTTTCTTATTGACAATATGCCAGAGTTTGAGTGCATTAACTCTTACAGTAAGAATTATGGCCAGTGAGTCACTGTTAAATGTTTATACGCTAAAGAGGAAAAAAATATATTTTCTGCATTTGTTATTGTTTTGTCCCAGCTGCACAGTCTTCACAGTGGTCATTCACATTCAAAAAGGTTGTACATCTAGTTTTCTTCAAGTAAATTGTAGCACACCACTGTCAACTTAAATACAAATAAAACGTCATTTCACAACAACAAAATGGTGGCTAGAAATATACTGAGAGGCTAGTAAAAACCACTAGCCACAGTTGACAGTAGATGTTCTGCTCCTAAAATTAAGATTCATCTTAAGACATTTTACAAAATACCGTAGCTCACTCTTTGAAATAGTGTCTCGTGTTCCTCAGGCAGCTTTTCTGCTTTCTTGCAAATATTTATTTCCTTCTCTCTCCCTGTGCAGTCCTGTGTTAAACAGATTATTTGCCAAAACCTTCTGTATTTCTGGGCATTTTGTTTTTGTATTAAAGTACATAAAGTACAGTTGTGCAGGGATGTACTGTAACAGAAGGTTTGAGGCCACAGCTCACAGCTGGAATCAGTTCAAGAGGTTTATTAGTGATTAAGAATTAGGAATGTGTGTGTATATGTGTGCGTGCTTGCATACATGCATGTGTGCATGTACAATGGGGGTCTATATCAACCTGTACTGTATCGTCCGGTTCAACACAGCAGCGTCTGATCTGCTGCCAGAGGAGATTAGGTCAAAGCAGCTATGCAGACGTCTTGCTGGTTGTCAACACACACACACACACACACACACACACACACACACACACACACACACACACACACACACACACACACATTTTCTCTCTAACATAGATGTTTTCTCTGTCATATACACTATCTCCACATAGCAACCTGCATATACTACAACTCCCAGAGCAACCAGGAACAATACACAATATAATATGAGATATGACCCACAAGCCAAACAGTCAAAGACACTTCTTTACATACATCAGAGCAATATTACAAGTCAAAATCAAGCTGTCAAAGCAATTTCATTTGTGGTTTGATAACTGTTAGAAAAATATTCTTAGAAGAAACTCACTTAGTCAGGATCAAAGTCGAATAAGGGTTTAATCACTAGTCTTGCAAGAAGGAGCTGAGTTTATACAAACTCACACACGTAAGCTTGTAAGACTGCCGTGTGTTTCTCAGAGGAGTGAGTGTCTCTGCTGTAGTATTTATACGCAGTTCAAAAGTCAGGAAGTCAGGGGGTAGTTTAGGTCAGTCCTTCTTTTGTTTACACAAATGGGGGTTTACAGTGAAGACCTCAATCAACTGAGGAATGTTCTTTGATTGATCCATAGTTCACACCCCTGTCCCCTGCTGTGCTAAACACTCAGTATGTGTATTTTTCTCATCAATAACGATGAGTTGAAGTCATCTGAGTCAACACAAGTCCTGTCGTGTGTCAGTGAGTGAAAGTTATCACCTCACGATAACGTGCTGTAACGTGTGAGATGTCAGACCACATACATGGAGCTCTTGCATCGGCAGGGAAGAAGAAGGAGACTTTGGGGCTAATATTCCAAAACATTTCAAATCTGGAGGTTTTTGTTACCGCAGACGAGGTTTGGTTTGTTTGTCTGACTGTTAGCAGGATAACAGAACATCTACAGGCCCGATGTTCATGAAACTTGGTGGAAGGGTGGAGCGTGGGCCAAGAAAGAACCCATCAAATGTTGGGGGCAGATCTGAATCACTGGGCGGATAAACAGATTATTGTGTTGCGTAACATTGTGAGATAGGGCAAGCCCTTGGCAGAGGTCTGCACTCTCCGAGTGCCCTTGTTTATTTAGTTTGTTTAGATTTTTTAACTTTGTGGTGATGAATTTGTATTGGTAAAAAAACATGGTAACACAACCTCTGGACCTTTGGAACATCACATTTTGTAATATGTATAAACTAATTAATAGGTTCCTGGCTTAGTTTTCTTTTGGTAAAATATATTCCTTGAAACAAACCTCATCTAAATCTTAGTCATTTACCTTGTTAGGAAGATATAAAGTCGACTGTGTGTGTCTGTGTTATAATTCACTGTCCAAACTGAGTTTCCAAACCATGAGAGCGAACACATTTCTTGGAATGTGAGGTCCGGTCCTAACTTGTTGATGAGGATGTTTGAGGGTTGTTAGCCGTTAGTTCCAGTTTATTCCAACTCGGGTCTAATTTTCATCATTTTGGCCATCGTTTCCTTCAGCTATGATAACATTATGCTTCATTTATATACTTTATATACATTATTCTTCCACCATCTGACTTCTTTTTAGTGATGCCGCCATGTTTCTGATGTCATTAGTTAACTTGTTACATAATGTTACCATAACCAAATAAGATGGAATGATTTTGAATTATTCTTTACGATATGATTTTAGGGGTTCAAGTCAAAATGATCTTACGGTAAGGCCTAGGGTTAGAGGGATGGGAATGTAACTTGTCAATGAGGGTTCTCAAAAGTATAAATGTACCCACCGCTGTGCATATCCGTATGTTTTTGTGTTTTGGCAGTAACTGTGCGGCTGTTTGCCAAGCATTCCTGTTGACAGTCAAACAGTGGAAGCAGGAAGACAGTAATGATACACTATGTAACATGTCAACACGCCTTTTACAACTCGGGTCACGTCCAGGACACACACACGCACACAGTCCAGTAACCTCACTACCATCATTAAAATCTCAAAACTGGTGAAAACCAAAACAAATATAATCTTTTTAAGGTGTATACAGCAGACACTAAAGTCACAGGGGAGATTGACGGGATGTTACACCCATTAAAGGCATCTGTTTTCCCAATAAAAAGTGTTGCCATCAATAATGACCTTGAACAGTTCAAGCCTCAGGTACTTAATTGACGTCATCTGTTCAGTGCTGGAGTGTGTGAGGCTGTAGTGTGTGAGGCTGTAGTGTGTGAGGCTGTAGTGTGTGAGGTTGGAGTGTGTGAGGCTGTAGTGTGTGAGGTTGGAGTGTGTGAGGCTGTAGTGTGTGAGGCTGGAGTGTGTGAGGCTGTAGTGTGTGAGGCTGGAGTGTGTGAGGCTGTAGTGTGTGAGGCTGGAATGGCTCACAGGTATAAATAGGAATGACAATGACATATCACCTTACTGTGACGGCGGCAAAACATGTTACAAGTGGACGTGAGGTAATGGTCAAATAATCAATCTATCTGTTTTTGTCATAATAGCAAAAATAAATGGTTGATGAATAAACTAATGTAACCTATGCTTGCATTCCTCTGAGTCGATGTGTTTGTATATACCATCCTAAATCCTTCATGTTAAAGTAGTGTTTCTTTGTAAACCAGCGCACCCAATATACTGTATATGTGATGCTGAACAACCATGCGTCAGTCCTGCTTCCACTGGTAACTCCATGTTTAACGTCACAATGCTATGAATTGTGGGTAACTCCCTCAGACAAAGTGTGCAGAGATGGAAAAAAAACGCAAAGTATCCATAAAGGGCTGAAAGTATTTGCCAGAGAGCCCTCGTGCACTTGACGATTTGACAGTGTGACAGCCCTAGGTCCGGGAACGCGTCGCAAAGTCCGTGAGTGTACATTGAGATTGAGCCTTAGCCTTGTGACCAACCCTCATCACCAGCGTCAGTGACATGCGAGGCTCGAGCCCCAGGGTGTCATGATGCCTACTCTTCATTTTCTTTGGCACAAACCACAGTGGAAACATTGCTTTTAATGTTTATTTTTTTAGATTTGGTTTGTTTATATCTACACTGTGTGATTATAAATGAACCAAACACAAGTCACACGGAGTCACAACTAACTTGTTCCAGGGAGTGTGGGTAACCTTTAACTGTAGGTGCCAGGTAAGAGTTTTGGCACCTAAAAAAGAAAAACAATTGGATTCTAGTCACTGCAGCTTTACCAAACATGTTGGAAGAGTCTGTGCTGTTTTTAACTCTTTCCCTTTCCCTTCAAGTCTTTCTCGCCCTTTTCAAACTCACCCTTCCTCTCCGAGAAACAGCAAGGACGAGAAGTTGAGCTACATTTGATATATTCATCAGGAGTCTTCTGGTATGAGCTGAGGTTCATTAAGTTCATTAGCATCTTGTTTCCTTTGCACCGAGGGCTCAGCCTTGAATGTCAGAAGAAGACACTTGTTGACTGTCACTCCACTGTCACCTGCCCTGTATCAACAATGCTGCAGTGTAGGCAGCCTGCTAATGATGTGTCTGTCCACTGCGCTGTGGGGCGGCTCTGGGGATTTCAAGCAAACCAGATGACGTCAAACTTTCTCTCAGAGCCTCGGCCATTAGACATGTCAAAATGTTTTGAAGCAATATTTCCTCAGCAGTGTTCTTTATCAAGAACACCAATCAGCCTACACTCGTGCTTGGTGGTTGTTATTGGTTTATTCAATCCAGACAACTAAAAATGCTTTTGTTTGACTTTGTGCTGATTGATGGTGGGTCCTGTCAGACCTTTCTCCAGCAACACAATACACAATACTAATCCCAGTGAATGAAGTAAACACTGAATGGTGACTGTGACTGAGAGCATCTTATATCTGCTTTTTAATTCAAAGCACCCCCTGCATCATCTTGAGAGTATTTATTTTTACTTTGAGTGGCTTCATTGTAAAAAGCAAGCGTCCTTGCAGCACTTCAGTGTTTATTAAATTAGCGAGATGCACTGTAATTGCCCACAAATGATGAGATAATGGTTTTGAGTGCTCTGTAATAGCTGAGATGAATGCGCTTTAATTCAGTCAGCAACAAATGAAACTGCTTCAGCATGTTCGGGGGACAGATAAAAAATGGTTTATCACATTTACACCAACTTGTAAATAGGGCCGTATTGAATCGTTGACAATCAAATTCTAAATGAACATCCGAATCCTGCGCAGAATAAGATTCCACTGGTGGCTGCGTATCATTGTTTCTGACTGTTTGTTCCAAAGATTTCCAATCATCTCCGTTAACTTCACGTTGAGTCCTAACCAAAATCAGTTTTTTTCCATTTCAAAAGATCCATTTGAATTACTTTTATGAGCGTTTCTTTGTTCTGGTTGATATGTAATTATGGCCATATTATAAAAGGAGCACAATAAGACTTCAGTCACCATTTTTATCTTGGGTTCCCTTTTATTTGTATTTTGGTTTAAAAGGATTCATCTACCTGAATGTTAACATATCAGGTTTCATGGTTCATGGTTGCTTTTATTGTCACCCGAAGGAGAAAATTGTCCAGGATTAAAGGATTTTACATAATTAAACTCATATGCCCGTTTCACTAAGGTCTGGATGTCACACATGAACCTCCCAATGAACGTAGAAGCAAACCGAAAGCAGTGAGGTTTGTTTTGCACATGAAATTAATGCAAATATGCTTAAATGAATATATTGTTTTGCATTCTCCATTCAAATAATTCAGTGCTATGTTGTATATTCCCAGTTGGGCCTGAAACTGTTTCTTCCAGAACTTTTTGCCTATGATTACAATTTTCCTAAGAGGACATTTTATTATTAATAAATAAATAAATAATAATCAGTGGCTTGATAACTTTACCAACTCCTCTAGGGTCTCACACTGGCAAACCTCTGGTCACAAGCATGCTTCCCTTAGGAACCAGCTGCTGGGACTCAGGCAATAAATACATAAATAAAAGATGAAATGAATCAGTTCTACTGGAGGAACATCTGAACAGGAATTGAAGGAAATTAGGAGGTTTTGTACAGAAACAGTCCAGACTGAGATATGCGGCCTGTCATGTTCATCTGGCTGTGGGTCACTGATCATTACTTTTTATGCAACCCTGGGTGCATATTGTATATCTGGGTCACAACTTGCATCCAGAGCAGATACATTTTTCATAACATTGGCATATTTAGGTGTCGGCTGACAGTGGCAATAAATACAGTTCGGTCGACTCTCACCCTCGTCTATCATACGCTCAGTACATGTTCTCATCGAAGGGAACGTCTACAAGAAAAGTGGAGTTGTGTAACATTTTTAAACTAATCATGTCAGCATAAATAATTGCTTCCATCTGTGTGTGTGAATGAGTGGCAAAGGGAAGTTATTTCCTCTATACAAGTATATAGTATACACAAGTACCCTTTTGTGCAAGTACATTTATGTATCCTATATATATATATATATATAAATTACAGCGGTTGGAGATGGCCTAGTGGTCTAGTGGTACAGCCTCCAAATACTTCAGACACCCGAAGGTGGTGAGTTCAATACGAGGTCTGCCACCATTGTGCCCCTGAGTAAGGCACTTAACCCTGAGCTGCTCCAGGCAGACTGTCCCTGTAGTTAGTTCACTGTGAAATGTGAAATGTGCCTATAAACATTAGGCAATACTGTGTACTATATGGTGGTTAACTTGTATCAAATGCACACGTTAACCCCACACATCACTTGTTATGTATCTGTTATGTTATGTAGTTTGACCAGAAAAGCTTCTCAGAGAAAATAACTGATATTGTGCAGAGGCTGCCGAACCGCTAGTAATGACATCGTGTGGTATTAAATGAGCTTTTGAGGAGATGTGTGTTGGATGTTCGCCTCAGCAACCATCCACTGACAGCTACAGAAGGATGCATCCGCCTCCACACTTCTCACTGAAAGCACGCTTGGTTTTATTCCCTTTGTTCTCTGTTTATCATGGATCAGGCTGGATTATAATCAGTTCTACAACAGCCCCATGTACAGTAAACATAGAATGAAAGATATTGGATGAGTTATTTTTTCCTTCCGATTTAAATCCCATTCAGTGGGTCGGCATGTCATCTCACCAACATAGCGCAGCCCTTGAATGGGTCTGTTTATGCTCTTACTGTTTGTTCAAAAATAGCATTGAACAGACTGTGTTTTGCTATTTGCACATTTTTGTGGACAAAGCACATGAGCCTCTGAAGTAACACCCTGTCTACACCGGAGGCTTTTCACCTGCGAATAAGATACAAAGACGACGCAGCTTTAAATGTAATCATGCTCTACTTTTGCTTTTCTCACGTGACTGAATGCGTAGGAATGTGAAAAAGCACCTGAGTGCTGTTGTGTTGCTTTGTCTACGCAGGCTGCATTGACAAGGAGTTGGCACCGTCCTTATCTGGTATGATATTTGCAATAGGATATCTTACCCACTGTGTGACCGTCTGGCCAATGACATTTGAGCAGTGCCTGTCACCAGCAGAGAAGAGTTTTATCTGATGCTATTTTTCCTTGAGTAAATAACATAAATTGAATAAAGAATAATGGATGTTTACATCTAGTCTTGCTTTTACTCTTAATGTTACGTATGCTTTCTCTATCTCTCTCCTTCTTTCTCTCACACTGTTTGTATTTAAAGAAGTACAATAATTGTGCAAATGGGTTTCCTTCTGCCTGCAGGAAAACATGTGTGACTTTTAAACAAGCATGTGTCTTGCTAGGTTTGTCACTGAGATGGATAATAATAATATTACCCACAATCTTAATCTGTGTCACGGTGTTCAATATCACTTATGAAGCACGTCCGATGGTGCCACCCCACAATATAAATAAAAAACAATCAAATGTGCAGGCAGAGACACATCATCATCAGAGACATCCATAGATTAATGAGATTAATGAAGATTTCACAACAACTTTCACATGGGACCGCCCAAACTCACACAGTGGAGAAACATCTTACATCTGAGCCTTTGACATTGCAGTCAAACCAAAAGCAAATCGCAGAACTATCATAGCAGGTGTAGAAGGGAAAACCACTGTGTGATTAAAAAAGTAGCTTTGCCAGGAAACTGTCATCCTCTGTACATCATCTTGGAGACGTGGTCCAAACTCTTCCACCTCAAACAGGTTCTCCTTCAGGTAGATCTGTTTTGCTAATCAGACCAAACGCAGAACAAGCTTTGTGTGGGCCACGATTACATACAAAGTCAATACAGTGACACGTATAGACACATATTTGTGCCGAGAAATTTGACGGTTTCACGAAAGCCTATCTGCGTTGAGATTCTCCTCCTGTCTTCTCCGATGTTCTGACGATGTTGAATCAGAAATGGAGGGAACCTTATTGCAGCTGTCTGGGGTTGTGGGCATCAAGAACTCGTCGCTGCCATATTTATACCTAGATGACGTTATTTTGGGTGTTAATGGAGCAGCTGAAATGTTAGCATAGCATAGCCATGATTTATCCAAACTCCATTTAGAAAGCAAGCATTTAAAAAGTTGTTTGCTTGTCCTCTTGCGAACATGACAAAGGTGATATTGTTCAGTTTAGTTTCAGGTGGTGTTGATTCAACTCATTTTTGAGGCTGATTCTGATTTCTAATAGATTTTCATACCCATGTATATAATTTAGGACACTTTTCTACCAAATGCGATGCTGCAGAATTGCAATTGTTGATGAGTTGAGTTGGTGACACCCATGTAGCTTGCATCTCAGCTTTTTATTTGTGCCAGCTTTCACAAAACAAGAGACGATGGAATGTAAAACAGTCAAGATTGCCAACAGCGTCAGAGACGACAGTTGGGCTGCGTCTCCTGTCCTCATGGCTCCATGTTTGAGCCAGGCGTCCCAGAGGGGCCCTGACTGTCCTCGGTGTCAGCTCTCATAAGTGTGGTGGGAAAAGCCCCAGCATCATCCTGTCAAACTCTGGAACAATAAACACAGAGAGAGGAGACGAGAGGAGATGAAACGAGGAGAGGAGGAGAGACGAGAGGAGAGGAGGAGAGACGAGAGGAGAGGAGAGGAGAGGAGAGGAGAGGAGAAGAGAGGAGATGAGATGAGATGAGATATCCATGCCAGAAAGTGCAGACACAGTGGCTGGGACAGGCTGAGCTGTGTGTGTGTGTGTGTGTGTGTGTGTGTGTGTGTGTGTGTGTGTGTGTGTGTGTGTGTGATTGGTTGAGTTCCACCTCAGTCAGCCAAACAGCAACTGTTCATTCATGCACAGCAGCCTGCAGATGGCTGATGCTTGATGTTTGTATTTTATTTTATTCCCTGCAGGCTTTGCGTGAGTCTGCCCTGCTCTAACCGTTCTTACTGTAATTCCCCCGAGCACTGTTACTGCAAAAAACTTAGAATTACCGCCCTGCAGTTGTTTACCTCCGCCAACCAGTCAAGTTCAAGCTGCAGTTTACATCCATGTCTGTACAAAATGCCATCACTTGATCCTATTGGACATGTGGGGGAAATTGTCCTAATTAGCATATGAATTCTTGAGTTATAGCCAAAAACTTGTTTTGTGAGGTCACAGTGACCTTGACCACTGTCAAATACATCAAATACTAATCAGTTCATCCGTGCGTCCATGTTGATGTTTGTGCCAAATGTGTAGAATTCCTTGCAGGCGTTCCTGAGATATAGAGTTCACGAGCACGGGACAGACAGACAGATGTACGGACAACCCAAAAACATAATAAATATAAAAAACCTAACACATCAAATAAACACACAAAGCTCAGCTCTTGTACAGATGCTCCTCCCAAACCCACATGTGGAACTGAAACCGTATTTTGTTGTTACATTAATCATATTATAAATATGAAAGATGTAGTGAACGAGAAGCCCTTCTGACTCCAGTGATGCTGCTGCATCACTGCTGCAGAGCGGATATTTGTGTGAAGAATCCTGCCTAACCAGTTGTATGACAACGATGTGACTCAATCTGTTGGCGCTCACAAGGAGGAAGTCATCAGTTTAAATGAGGTGTTTTTGATAGCGATAAATTGCTGAAAAAAGACGTATGTTTCTTACTTTCTTTCTTTATGTCAGCTGATGAGACGAGGGGCATGTCTCACGCACAGCGTTAAACTGTGCCCTGTGCCTCTCTGTCCAAACACGAGATTTCATGCATCAAAGTTCCCCAAACAGGTCTACCGTGAGTTTGTGAGTGCGCTGTTTGATGCCCTTCACAGGCAGTGCAGATATCCCTGAGATAATCACAGCATCAGCCCATTAGGTTTGCTAGCATAAACGCAACATCTGTGGCGAGCTCAGACATACTGAATCTGCTGTGTCACATGGAAGCAGGCCACCGGGTGTAACACCAGCGGCCATATTACACAGAGACAAACGGCCGGATGTGGCAGGACTGCAGCTACAGAGGGTCGCTGACGATGCCACTTAGCTGCACTCCTAAATCAGCTGTAAAACATTTCAGAAAATCAGATTTAGACATGCTTCTTATGAAATCATCCTTATGTCAGTTATGCTATAGGAAAGGCTACAGCTGTACAGTGAACTGTACTCTCACAAGATACAGTAACATAAGTCACCATGCGGCTGCTGACTCCACTAACACTGGTCCAAGCAACACTTGGTGCAAATGATTATCATGATTATTTATCACCACATTAGGGACTACATTTTTTTATTGCACTTTCACATTTAATTTCCCTTGTTGTGCTATATTTATGCTACAGTACACACCTTTGCATCAAAACAAGTCTGATGCTAATTTACAGAGCTTCTCCAAGTACATAAATATTATTATATCAAAACGTTTAAAACAACAGAGCTACCTTCCTGCTCATTAACACATCATTCCATCAAAATAAGACTTAAAATAAGGTTCTTCACCTGAATTCAGTGCATTTTTGTTTTGCGCATGTATCACTCTTCGTCTGCAGCCGCAACACTCATGGCGACCTGGTATCCCGTCAGGACTACGATGGCCATAAAAGCGAGAGTGCAATCTATTGAAACACACTCTATATTACATGTCGATAATCATGTCACTTTTAGCAGTTTGTGAAAGAGTGACATTTTCCTGAAGGAGTTTGGAGTTTGTTTCGGGCGACTGTAATAATGATAATTTAGGAATCTAAAAATGAGGTCACGGGTTAGAGAAGTTTGAGAACCCATGCTGTAATTGTTCAAATAAAGTTAATTTATTCCATAGTTTGCTGATCATATCATTCGCTACAGTTTCCATGATCTGTCCCTTGTTTAAATTCCCTGTTACAGGAAGTGCTGACAGACAGTTGTCACCAGAGCTGAGGCCCCAGTTATTACAGCAATCCATCAAAGGCCTAATCCTTTTACAGGTGAGTCACAACAGACGGTGACTTCAGATTAGATTACAGTGAAGATGATTGGGTATATCTGGACCAAACAACCAGACTGTATTATTAGAAAGGCTCAGTGTCCAACATGATAATCAGTTTTTGTAATATCTTTGGATTTAAGTGCACTACTGTGGAATCTAACTTCAATGTCCCTGCAGAGTGTGATTCAGCACACTGCAGCAGTCACTACATGTCATCATCTGAGACCAGAACATGTCTGTCATACAGTCTCACCTGTGCCATATTGTAAAGCTCAGCAGGAAATTGTTGCACACTGCGTTTCATGTTGACCTTAACACACCACTTAACCAATACAAGGAAAACACTCAGGGACCACCTAACTTCCCAAATATCCCAAAACAATAGGCCTGCTTAACACTCCAACAGTATAATACAACTGACAGTCTAATAATGAGCTTCATGTGACCTTCTCTATATCCCTCGTTCACACATTAAATCAACAATACAAATAAAACTACGGATTCTACAAGCATTTCGTTCATATGAGATTTAAACGGTGAATGCTGATAGATTTTACACATCATATGACACGTAGACTACATTTATTACTGAGTTTATGTCCGTACAGAGAACTCACCCACAGCAAGATCATTACTACTGAGAGATACGCAAAATGCAAACTGTGAGGGCGCCTTCGTCATGTATTTCTTAAGTTCATCACGTTTTCTCTCAAAACAATCCTCAAGGTTTCCCAAAGTAATCTTTGTGTTTACTCTCAACATGTCGCTTGAGCTCGGCGGGCTTCATAGCCTCGTTCTCCAACGACTCGTAGCACAAAACACAGTGTGGATTGGGATCCTTTTCATCTCCAGTCCAAAAAAATCCAGATTTGATGTAGTCGCTGTGATATTTCTGTTCACTTTAGCGCTGGACTTTCCGCGTTCAAGCTGAATTTCACAGCTTTCAGCCGGGTGGTGGTTGGACGGTGAACCGCTCTCCTGGGACTCAGTAACGCACACAAAACCACTTGTAGTACCTGCTGAATCACCTGCATCAGGACGATGCACCTTCACTGTCGTGTCAGATTTTTTCTCATACTTTTCTTTTAACTGACCCTGTCTACAGCCATCGATCCATCTTGTCAGTTAACCGGGGAGATCATTAATGACGTAAGATCGCAAAACGAACCTACGTAGCTACGCTACATCTATGCTACACTCTAGTCCAGTGGTTCCCAAACTTTCTGTGGCCAAGGCACACCAAAGACCAAGCCAAATCTCAAGACACACCTGTGTTCATATATGTGTTCACATCGTATCACTGTTATCACTCTGTGAACATTTATTAGCCTAGTCCTTGTAAGAAGCTGTTCTCCTTCACACTAGCAGAGAGCCTTTGATGTGTCACACTCTAATATTTCCCACCATGCGCAAATGGCTAAAACGGTTGTTGTTTTTTATGATTATTTTATTTATATTTAGGCCAAAGCATATAAGACCTATTGTTTTTATATTGTGAGATAAGTGTGTAGGACAAAGTACCGATAAAGTACAGTGCTTCCCTGTGCTGAGCCCCCCCCTGAAATTCAAGACGTTTTTTTTTTTCTTCTAATATTCACAACTCACTTTTCACATTGAACAGGTGCTCTTTTATTAAATAAACTAAACACGTATGTTATTTATGTGCACGTGTCAGTGTCTGATGCGTTGTTTTGCGTATTTACAATTTCTCCTGTTTCGCGAAGGGCACGTAACACGCACACCCGTGCGCACACACACACACACACACACACACACACACACACACACACACACACACACACACGCACCTACAGTCAGAGACAGCGGAGGAAAGGTAAGGAGAGAACATAAAGAATCTGCACCACGCACAGCACCAGCAGTAAACCTAGGGGTAACACTGAAGTAAATTACAAATCATTCATCTGACCTTTGACATCCACATCAAACATCTGTGCAAGACCTCCTTCTACCACCTCAGGAACATTGCAGAGCTCCGCCCCACACTCTCCCTGTCAGATGCTGAACAACTCGTCCACACCTTTGTCTCCTCAAGGTTGGACTACTGCAACGCTCTCCTCATCGGGATTCCAAGCAGGAGCCTTCAAAAGCTCCAATATATCCAAAACAGCGGCGCTAGGATCCTGATGAGGGTGCGAACATATAACCACATCACACCCATTCTCCACTCGCTCCACTGGCTTCCTGTCGCATTCAGGATCAAATACAACATCTCCCTCCTCACCCATCAGTGCATACATGGAAATGCTCCTCCGTACCTCAAGGAACTCCTCCCTCAACAAACCTCCACACGCAACCTCTGCTCCTCTAAAGAAACTTTGCTCCACCCCCCCAGGACCAAGCGCCGCTCCATGGGCGATCGGGCCTTCTGCTCAGCCGCTCCTCACCTGTGGAATTCCCTCCCAGAACACCTGAGGGCTCCACAGGCCACCGACTCCTTCAAGAAGAGCCTAAAAACCTTTCTCTTCAAAAAAGCCTTTCCATAAAATCTTATGTCTGTTGTTGTTGTTGAGATTGCTTTTAGCTTTGAAAGGTGCTTTACAAATTCTATTTATTATTATTATTATTATTATTATAACCTTGTGTACAGTTAAATGCAATAGGCCTAATTGTTTCAAAATCCCATGGCACACCGTTTGGGAACCACTGCTCTAGTCTATACTAGTCATTTTTAAACAGTTTGAGAAACACTTTAAACTTATAATATATTCATTTCAAATGTGACATTTTACCAATATACTCACCAGTGGTCCGCGGACCCCTCTTTGAGAAGGACTGGTTTAGGGTTAACCCAAGTATTTCAAGTCGGATTCAGAAAACCCTCGTAACTGCACAAAATTCCTCTAAATTTCTTGTCTCAACTTGATGAACACCACCTGTTCAGGAAGAGATGTGAGTTGGGATCATTTACATAAACGCTGTCTATGCTTCGCAATATCGCGCCGCTTGGCTGGTGACACGATGGAGGACTCTTGCTGCACAGTGTTTATTGTTTGTCCACCAAACTACAATTGCTTTCTGTGCTACTCTGTAATCCTCGCTGCTACATGTTGGAGCCTGTTACGAGTATCGCAAGTCTTGCGTGTTGTTTTTTACAGAAACATGGTTTTGTAACGATATGCTGGACAACTTTACACAAATTGATGGGTTTTCCCAAATATACTCTGATAGAGATGAAACCTCTGGTAAAACAAGGAGTGCAGAGATTGTGTTTATATGAAAGACGTATGTGAAATGCAACATCAGGATGCTTTGTGCCAAAGTTTGAGAGGAAACAGTAATCCTACATATTACTATAAACGCTTAATCTGTGAAGAAAAAAAGAAACTCTTAGTGTGTCAGTATTTCCACAACAGGTCACCAGTGAGAAAGATAATGACTACATGTAAGCAGTCACGTCACACAACTACAATATCAGTGAAAATAATCATCAGGATAGGATGTGTTGCAGTTACGGTGCAGCCGAACACGGACTCTGTCACCACAATACATGTAAGACAAGATGACGGCGCTGCTGAGAGCAGCAGAGCACAACAAGAGAGAGTGGCCGCATGATAACAGCTTCCAGCCCCACATCAGCTGCTGAGCTGAGTCATGAGACTGAAGCCAGAGGACCCACGCTGTCATCATGTGGCCGTCTCACCTGTGTGTGTGTGTGTGTGTGTGTGTGTGTGTGTGTGTGTGTGTGTGTGTGTGTGTGTGTGTGTGTGTGTGTGTGTGTGTGTGAGAGAGAAAAAGGACGACAGCACTTTTTGTGTATTGATTAATTATACAACACGCTATACAACAACAACAACGGACAAAAAATGAAAATCTGAAAATAAAGACAAACAACAAAATGAAAGAAAGCAAGAGGAAAGGAGAGAGGCAAAGATTGACAAAATATAGATATAAAGGATATAAAAAGTATGTAATTGTGTCTTACTAACCATTAACAACAATCGGCTGAAAGCTGAGACGTAAAACATTTCCCATAACAGACAGCAAACTATATGTTACTAGTCAGAGATGACGTTACAGACGTTACAACCAAATGCAAACTTCATTCACTACTCAGTCTGCACACACTATATAATATCTCATTTTCAGTTATTAACATTTTAACACTTTCTGGATCTCACTCTTTTTTGTTTCCTGACTTTCAAGCACTCTTAAGCTACAAAGTACGTATTGTGAGTTAGTGTTGGGCGATATCGGTAGTTATTCTCACGATGTCGCTAAAGGCCCCGTCACACATATCCGTATTCACGTATGTCTAACGTAACGTAACATCTACATATCTTATGAAGCACACGTTGGGTACGTCCAGTAATTTTGAACATGCTCAAAACATCAGCGTTCAACAACGCACCCCAGCATAACACCACCTGCTCTTAACAAATACTACTTATACCTTACCTTATATCTACGAGTGACGTGCTGTTTTTATGTCAGAGAACATATATTTACGGATAACTTACTCCAATTATTATATCTGGGATTTCAAAAACAAGGAGGAGCGTGAAGTTGTAACTAGAGAGCAGGAGGAGACTGCTCTGTAGTTTATTTTTGACAGTTTTGTCAGCTGTAGAAATGAAAGATGAGCAAATCCTGCAAGAAAAGTCTTTTTTTTTTTTTCATATACTCTAAAATGCAAATTTGTAAGATGTTTATATCGCTTTATATTGACTGAAGTCAGGCCGGTATTTATTTATTAACCTTAAAACCTAAAAAATATTGTTCAGAGACCTTAAAACTTCCATTTTGAAATAATTCTAGTTTCACTTTTTTGAGTGTTCTGTTTTTACCTCATGTGAGGCCAATAAAAGAAGAACAATAATTAAATGTGATGAAGTATAGTATGGTTATTTATTATACAATTACTGTATCTGTATCATATACTATACCGTTATATACTGTCTCAGGGTCACTTACTTTGTGAATTATACTTATATTACTTATATAACTGTTGAGTCCATGTATTCATTTACAAAATACTATATATAAAGATATGTGTCCGTTATTAGTCTTTATAGTTTTATACGGACTGACTTGATGTTTGATATTTCTGTCTCATCATGTTGCTGTTTTATTTATTTTATGGTGTTGTTTTTAGCACTTTTTTGTGTATAAGCATTGTATTATTAATTATTATGTCATTATGAAGCGGCGAGGGTAAAGCAAGTCACCTCCATCACAGAAAAATCTGTTTTTAATTTTAAGGTGTACGTCTGCTGTAAACAGGATCATGAATAGAAATGGACTAAATCTAAAGCAGGGAGAAAGGACAGAAGGTCTATGGAAAGAAGCCAGAAAAATCAGATTAGCTGTAGGAAATGTAGGAAGAGACCTTTGACGTTATGTGGTACATCGTAATCGCTGTTTGGGTTTGAGTTTTGCTACGTTTTGACATCATTCAGAGGCTGAGCTTCTACACAGACACACAGTCCTCCAGGTAGCAGCTTCTGTAACAAATGAATGCAAAGCAGCTGACTTTGAACTTCCAGACCATTCCACCAGCCGAACAGTTGAAAAGAAAGACAGGTATGAAAACATAACTCCAGTTCCTTCCTGAGCTGTCACTGTTTGTCTTTTAAACTTCCCAAACGTCTCCATTACTTTCCAGATTGATAGCTTCCCTTGTTAACAGCCTGGAAATGTTCCTTCCTGCTTTGTCACATGAATAATGAGAAAAATGTCAGGAATCTAAGGTGCTGTGACAGATTAGGTAATTTACTGCAGACTTCATAACACTCTGCAATTTACAGAGGTTAGCCCCTCTTTCATGTGTCGCACTTCCTGTTTCTATTCAGGCTCCAGGAAGCCTAAAGTCAATCACTGGTCCTCTGCTGACCAGCAGCCTGTTTACAGAAACACAAAGTCATAAAATGAAACAAAGAGAGCCGGATAATGAGGAGGACATTCGTTGAGGGAGTACTAGACACAATAACGGGATCTTTGATCATTTGTGCAACTGTTTTGTCAATAAATCAGCCAACAATATATTATATAGTACTAATACAGAATATTTTCCTTTTCCATATTTCCTCTCATTGCTCTCAAAGTCACTTCAATGTGACCTTTTAAAAGGATTACTGTAATGCAAATATATACCGGTTAGTAGTAAAGCTTAATTCTTCATGAATGTTTGTCTTTTGTCTGTGTTGATTCTGTCTCCATAACAAAGCTGGGAAAGCTATACACCATAAAAGCTTTAGTTTCAACGAAAATGCAAAAATCAATCCACAGACTGGAGCCAGGGGTGGACTGGCCATCTGGAACACCAGGCGGGCCAGTCTGGGCCAAAAGGCCAGGGCTGATTGGAACCCACACACTTTTACAATGCAAATACAGAAAGGGAAGGCTTAAAGTACTAACACGACAACCACATGTCAGTATACAGTTGGGTTTACATCATCATTAGAGAGTGAATCTGATGCAAATGTTAGTGGAGCACAAGTGCAAGGCTGGCTGGGTGTGTCAGGATGATTTTTTTCCCATTAGTATTGGCATTTAGTAGTCAATACTAATACCAGTAAAATTCAACGATTCTCGATACCCAATTCGAAACCACAGTAAACAACAAAACAATAAATCTCATCGTACTTCAACACACACTCCTTTCTTACCGTTTGCATACTGGTTTTTGTTAGGTCATTAATCCTTCTCTAATATCTATTTTATATTGCTGTGAAAACATCTCCTTCAAACAATTGTATTTATTAAAGTTTCTCACCAAAAAAAAGATTTGATTTGAACACGTCATGATAACGTTATATTCTACCTTCACCTAATACACATTTTTAAATGAATAGAGCTTGAACGCATCATAATGTAACTCAAAAGAACCTCCGTTACCTTTAACTATCTGTCTTCCTAACGATTTCAACAAGGATCTGTTGTTTACGATGTGGCATTGTCAGGGAAAAAATAGGGTCCGTCCCCAGGATGCGTCGACAAGGAGTTTGCTGCATCCTTTCAGATCGTAACGCAGTTAAAGGCCCCCGAGGAAAGATCTATGTTTGTCCCAAACTCATTTTCAATCGTCCATGGGGCGACTGGACGCTGCTCACTTTCTGCTTCCCATCATTCTCCTCTAAGCCACAAAAATTGCTGCTACATTCTGCTTTGTGGGTTCACAAAATATGTCTGGTGTTACATGTTCTACATGTCCACATTGTCTTCACTGTCAACAGTCTAGTTTAGGCCGACCATGAACCGGAATGTCTCCACATGGTGTTGTAGCTGCTGTGGCCACAACACATTGTTAAACTGTTGAAGAGGTGCTCATCAGCGCTGGCAAAGCTTCTGGTGCAGCTTCAAAGGCCGTGTGCATAGGCTCATTTGCTACACCTTAACCTCCTAATGCATCCAGCTTGTCTGTACTTGACATGCTGACCATCTGGTACACTGAGAAAATTAGTCATCAGCATGAAGGAGGAAAAGAAGAGTGCAGTGTAAGGAAAGAAGTGAGTCAAAGAACACAGAGAAACTGAAAAGGAATGGTAAAAGCAGTCCAGGGCCGGAGGCAGAAAGGGAAAGAGAGAGAGGGAAGGTGGAAGGCTGCAGGTAGTTAATCCTGGCTGTTCATTTCATGCTCGGGTGGCCGTGCAGCCGTCCGTGTTTCAAAGCCCTCGGAGGCTCGACCTGACGCCCTGCAGGGAAAATTAATGACTTCAATAAAAGTGCCACATTTTCCTGTGACGTTTCCCGCATCGAGCTTTATTGGACAAATCTTAATTTGGCTCTGATCAGATCACTACAGCTTGTTACTGTACGTCTGGAGAGAAATGAAAAAGGTGTGTGTTTGTGTGTGTGTGTGTGTGTGTGTGTGTGTGTGTGTGTGTGTGTGTGTGTGTGTGTGTGTGTGTGTGTGTGTGTGTGTGTGTGTGGATGACTAACTTCTTTCCTTTCTGCAGCAGCCAATACACAGGACATGATGTATGATATTGTGTGCTTTTCTCTTAGCACCTGTGTTGTTGTGGTCTACCTAAAAGGGCGATGGAAGACAGGGCAAGTTTTGTTGTTGTTGTTTTTCCCTGCAATGTTTGTTTGAACCTGTTTCCCAAAAAATAGGGTTGTTTCATTTTACTCTCAATGTCCCAAAACAGTCCACCTTCAACCACTGAGTTCTGACCATATGTTGTTATGGATGTATTTGTGTTTTGTTGTTGGATCCAGTGGTCTGTGTGGGGTAGGCATTTGCTATCTTCTCAAGTTGCATACATTGTCATGTTCTTATCAAAAACATAATAATGAACTCCCACCAATAATTTACAATGAATCATGACAAGCCATGCCTTTCCTTGCTGTCTTACTTGTGCAGTTTATGTCTGAAGTCGTTTGCACCATGTCGGTGGGACTTGGCAGTTTGTCCTCGCTGCACCTCAGACAAATAATATTCCAGTCGAGGTTGTCAGCAGTTTTAATGACGGGATGCAGAAAACCTTCTATCATTTCTGAGGTGCTGCCTGCCAGACTAATCCCACCAGAGCTCTGTGTGTGTGTGTGTGTGTGTGTGTGTGTGTGTGTGTGTGTGTGTGTGTGTGTGTGTGTGTGTGTGTGTGTGTGTGTGTGTCCGTAGCACAGAGAGGGAGTACAGTAGGCATATGATTGTCTGAATTTCTGTTGAGTCGAGGGTATGTGTGGGTGTGTAAATGGGTGAGTGTGTGAGACTATGTCCGTTATCCACTCACTGATATGCACAAACACACAAATATAAACAAAACCTAAAGAGCAGCTAACCCTGATCTAGTAAAATAATAATCCATGACAATGTTATTAAAAAACATAGCTATACACAGATATGAGGTGGGACTAATGTTGGAAGTGATGTGTTTGAAATAACTGGATACAGTTAGCACAATGTGGAGTAAAATGATGCATTCAGTGTATGAAAGTGCAAACACAGGATCAGCAGGGAGGTGTCTCGGCATATGAACTCATCACTTTAGTCATTTAATACAATAAGGAAGAGATATAGAATATGTAGTGTGATACTGCGAGTGCTGATGAAATAGTTCTATATATACATTTTTACTATAATAAATGATATTAATAGTATAACCGGAATGTGCTTTCGTGTGTGCCTTCCTGCGAGCATGTGTTTGCCAGAACTAGTCTGCTGCCAGGATGTGGCTGATTCCTGTGCCGCTTCCTGTTTTGTCTCTTCTCATCTGATTGGTCTCTTCTCTTCTGGTCAGTCGTGTCGAGTGATATAAGGGCACTGAAGGTCCATGTGTTAAAAATGACCTGTGATGTAATGTAACTCCAGCTGAAGTGGGTTAGTGGGATATCTGACATAAATCAAATAACCCACTGGCAGATAAGCACACTTTTTGTAGATAAGAAAATATATGTTACTGTTTACTATCTTGAGTAATTATTGGAAAAAGTTGCTACCCCAACACTATTCAAATATGTGTGGTGTGAAAAAACTGAACTGTAACCAAATAACTTATTGTATTGATAGAACCAATCGTTATGTTATATAAACATTGTACATAAGACCAGAGAAATAGAGATATTTTCTATGAAAAAGCAGGAATTAGATTTATTGACACTAAGAGACAGAAATGATCTAAATCAGAGTTTGCCTCTGAAATAAGGCTGGTAAAAATATAAAAGCAAAAAGCCAGTATCATCAGCAAAAGAGAAGAAGAAACACAGCTGAAGATGTAGTGACCAAGTCATTAATGTAGATGAGAAGCATGAGTAACATTTACACATTGTTTCTGATTGGTGATATGATTATAAAAGCCTTTCATAGGATCAACTGTATCAAAACAATATGTTCCCCCATTTAAAGTTCCAATGCAAAATGACAGAATAATCCAGCAACAACTTCAGGTTCACTCAAGCTGGACATTAACAATAATCTAAATGATATACACTGGTACACAGGAGGAATAGGTTGTGAAGAGATAACGGCTGTAATGGAAAACAAACATCTCGTAGTCTCTCACAAAGACTCTACAGTATAGGTCTCTCAGATCAAGCTGTCTGTTGGTTTGAAAACTATTTATCAGGCAGATCACAGTGTGTGCGGGCAGAAGGTATAACTTCTAGTTCTCTTAATGTATCCAAGGGTGTGCCACAGGGATCGGTTGTAGGACCATTGTTATTTATTATTTATATAAATAATCTTACTCACAATGTTTTAAATGCAAATTTCCATTTTTATGCTGATGACACAGTAATGTACTGCTCTGCGTCCTCCCCAAATCAGGCTCTTTGTCAGCTCCAGACTGCTTTTAAAATTGTACAATGTAAACTTGTTTTAAATGCTGGAAAGATGAAGCTCATGATGATCTCGAAAGCAAAAACCAAACACTTGAACCTTCCTCCTGTCACCACTTCACAGGGTTCTGAGATTGAATCTGTGTCTCAGTTAAAATATCTTGACATTATCATTGACGATTCTCTTTCTTTTAAACCTCACATTTTAGAACTTGGTTTTTATTTTAGAAACAAGTCCTGTTTTTCTTTCGAGGCCAGAAAGAGATTAGTCTCTGCAACGTTTCTGTCTGTGCTGGACTATGGAGATGTTGTTTATATGAATGCATCGTCTCAGTGCCTCAGCTCTCTGGATACCGTCTACCACAGGGCACTGAGATTCATAACAAACCTCAAAACCCAGACGCACCACTGCACCTTATATGTTCGTGTTGGATGGTCTTCCCTGACCACCCGTAGACTGAAACACTGGCACATCCTTATTTATAAAACTATTATGGGTACTCTTCCACAATACCTAAGGATCTACATTAGTAGGAAATGTAGTGGACCATATCGGCTTCGCTCCGAGGACTTGTTTATTTTAACTGCTCCAAAAGTCCGTACAGAACTTGGGAAAAGGGCTTTTAGTTACGCTGCTCCGGCTGCCTGGAACCAGCTGCAGAATGAGCTGAAACTCAGAGAGCTGGTCTCTCTGAACAGACTTAAAGCAACTCTTAAAGACATTGAAGCAGACCGCTGTGTCTGTAAATGTTTTAATTAATGTTGTGATTGTGATTGTTTTTTTTGTCTGTAACTGTGCTGCTGCCTATCTTGGCCAGGACACTCTTGAAAAAGATATTTTTAATCTCAATGAGGCATATCCTGGTTAAATAAAGGTTATAAATAAATAAAATAGTAGTTTTAATATTCATGCTCTGGTCTGAAACCAACCATCAAAAACACATCGTGTTTGTCTCTTCTTGGTGGTCATCACAGTTTATGATGTTTTTTGCGTGATGATTATTATGAATTCAGCCTTTTTTACAACCTGCACTGCTAGTGCAGTGGACATGACAATTACACTATAAATAAAACAGAGCTTTAAAACTGAATCATTAATAGGTGAATACTTTATTCATCTATTTGATGCAGATGGATGCCTACATTTACACCACCGCAGTACAAAAGAAATAATGTAAACTTTGCCCGGTTATGAATAAATTGTTCAAATTGTCTTCATTAAAAACAAAAGGGCTTCTCTGTCAGCTTGCTTGTTGGTGGTCAGTTGGGCTCCGAGCAGTGAGGTTAAATCATGAGCGTTTTATCTGCCAGCTGCCATCGTAGAAAAAATAGGTGACTGCAAATTAAAACTGACTTGGCGAGACCTTCCTGCAGAGCAAGCATTTTGTTTTAGAGAGGAGGTTAAGAGGGGACATGTTGCCATGTTGGATACTCAAGGAATAAAACCAAGCAGGTGAACTCGGCAACTTCGTCCTCCGGGGTCCTGAAAGCTCAAGGCTTATCGTGTATCAACTGCTCTGTGATCATTTAATTGAAGATGTGTTTGAGAATATGTATCACTGAAGTAAACAAATCAACTGTCATCATCTGTTATCCTTAAGATTTCTGTATTCATTCATTCATTCATTCATTTAATGTCTGCATTCTTTACTTTGTTTGTCCTAAAGTGCTTTGTGATGGGAGACAAAGTGAATCAGCTTATCAGATGCCATTATGGATGATTTTGTTTGCATGTACGGTGGCTCTGAGTGGTCAAACAACTCTCTAAAGCAATGTGCTTCAACGTGCAACAATTTTGAATGAAAATTATGGACTAGATGTGCAAAGGCCTTAACAGCTCACTGTGGATGCTCCTTTTTATAAATGAAAAATCATCCACTGGCAAAAGAATGGCCAAAATGACCGTTGTCTTGTTTTGTAAACACATTATTGGTGAATGATTTAGGAGTAGGAAATGTTTGCAACAGCAGTGACTTAATACAACTCTGATACAGTGTAAAGACAATGAAAAGCATCATAATAGGGTTTGATGTCATGGAAATTTAAAGTACTATAACTTTAAGGGTTGTAGATCTAGAAGAAGGTTCCTGTATGAAAGTTTAGTTTTAAGATCTTCATCATTGAATTCATCCATTGTATTATTTCAGCAGGGCAGACTAATCTGGCCATGCTGCCATACAATAACTGTACATGAGTCAACCTCAACATGCAGTATATGCATCAAGAGATTAGACTTGTCTCTTTTTTAGTCATTTACAAAAATGGCGTCCTGTCATGAAAATAATTCAGCAGCAGCAGCAGCACAGCAGCAGCAGCAGCACAGCAGCAGCAGCAGCAGCACAGCAGCAGCAGCAGCAGCAGCAGCAGCAGCAGCAGCAGCAGCACAGCAGCTGCACAGCAGCAGCAGCAGTAGCACAGCAGCAGCAGCAGTAGCACAGCAGCAGCAGCACAGCAGCAGCAGCAGCAGCAGCACAGCAGCAGCAGCAGCAGCAGCAGCAGCAGCAGCAGCAGCACAGCAGCTAGCACAGCAGCAGCAGCAGTAGCACAGCAGCAGCAGCAGTAGCACAGCAGCAGCAGCACAGCAGCAGCAGCAGCAGCAGCAGCAGCACAGCAGCAGCATTAAGGTGTTTTTGATATATGTCTGTGTTTACGTTTATTTATTTATTTTTAAATTGGTCTTTTACCATATAATGGCACTGAGTTTGCTTTTTATTTAGATTAAATGTGGACTGAAATGTTGTTGAAATAGCATCAAATTAAAATTGTGAATGCATTAACAATCAAAATCACTCCATTAGCATTATCAATACTTAACCGTTGTTTGTTTCCTGTTCTTTCTTGTATTATCTGTTTATATAATTGTTTCTCTTGAAGGGTGATATCATGATATTTTAAGCTGCAATAACATAAATAATTGATAATGTGTAATGGGAGAGGGGTCGCTTGTAGTGACACACAGGGAACCGGAATGGCCCTCAGAGAGCACAGACATCCACCAAGGCCAATGCTGCGTTTACGTGTTTACATGGATGGTTTTATCATGTTGTGTCGTATTGTTTTGCTCAGGACGTTCAAACAACACATTGATATCTGTTTCCGAGTTGTCGTTCAGACTTGACGGCGCCTTCACATGAATTTTCCCAGTCAGGAACTAATTTGTCCGATTATTCCGAAATCAAATGAATGCAGCATAAATGCAAAACTTTGCAATGTTAACAAGAGCAAAAGCAGTGTGAAGCACTTTGGGCTGCAATTCTTGTATGAAAGGTGCTATACAAATAAAGCTTTTTATTATTATTATTATTATTATTATTATTATTATTATTATTATTATTATTATTATTATTATTATTATTATTATTATTAACTAGCTGGTTAACGCAGTGGAACATTTTGTAGCTAAAGAGCCAAATAGTTTTCTCAGATGTTGGTAGAGAAAAGAACCAGAGCTAAAAGTAAAGTGAATAATGTTTAATATCTCTAAAATATGCAACAACAGTCAACACTAAAGTCTGATACTGACGCTGATAATAATAACATTGCTGCTCTTTGCCCATGACAGTAATTCTGTGTACTATGTACTTTTTGCATATCGTTTCTCCACATGTCTGGCATACACAATCATGCACACAGAGATGCACACACACACACACACACACACACACACACACACACACACACACACACACACACACACACACACACACACACACACACACACACACACACACACACACACACAAATATAGTCTGATTTTCTTTTGTATCACATTTCTTCTTGCCACTACCCCATTTCTCCTCTGAGATCATTAAAGTTTCACCTAATCATGTTCAATGCTCCATTACTAAAACAGTTGGTAGGTGCAGACCTGAGGAGAGACTGTGAGGCGAGAGACAGAAAGAGAGATGGATATCTTCTCCTCTCCTTCATCCGACACTTTAACCAAATCACCTAAATAGAAGCAGTAAATGGATGTACAGTAGTAGCCTACATATTAAAAATGTGTTTGTTCTCATGTCAGCATGTGGTTTTAAGAGCAAGAGTCACATTTGTACCATGATGACCACTTATCTCATTTTATACTAAAGCGTCTCTCGACCAAAGCTCTACGCCTGCGCACTAAAAAGAGAAAGAATAACGCTTTGCTAGCACCCTCATTCATTTCAGTGTGGTGTTGAGGGCACCGGCAAAACAGCCAAGCCTGGCTCAACTTTAGCTGGAAGTGTTTTGCTTTTGGACTGAAACCAACAACCAGTGAGAGGAAGTCTGAAATTGGAAAGACCTGGTCCTCATACAGTCTGGACTTACCCGATTATAGCCAAAGAAAAAGAAAAGCACATCAACCAATTCATCATCATCTGCAAAAACCCTAAGTAAACTTCAAGGCTTTTAGCTCTGAACTCTAGAGAGAGAGAGAGAGAGAGAGAGAGAGAGAGAGAGAGAGCGAGAGAGAGAGAGAGAGAGAGAGAGAGAGAGAGAGAGAGAGAGAGAGAGACGGGACAAAGGAATAAGAGAGGGAGCAATGAGAAGGACAATATTGATCAAGGGAAATGAGAGAGATGAGTTAAGTGGAAAGAGAGAGCCAAATGGGTTGGGTGTGATTTTAGATCCAGGCAAAAAAAGAGAGAAGAAGAGCTGGAAAGTAAATAATGTGAGAGGGAACAATGAGACACAAAAACAACAGAGAAGAAAAGAGAGAATAAAGAAAAATTGAGATGGGGGGGGGGGGGGGGGGGAAGGAAAGTGGATAGTGATAGAGGTTTAATGGGAAAGAAAGAAGAAAGACAAACAGAGAGAGGGAGAGATAGAAGGGAGATGATATCAACCATCTGAAACAGGTGCTGCTGGCTCGACACCGGAGACATCTGAGTGTGTGTATGTGTGTGTGTGTGTGTGTGTGTGTGTGTGTGTGTGTGTGTGTGTGTGTGTGTGTGTGCGTGTGTGTG
>NC_041367.1:19697963-19797963 GCF_900634415.1 Cottoperca gobio | reverse complement strand
TCTTATTGTTTCTTGGTGTCAGTGGGTTTTCTTAAAAGCTACCTAGCAGATCGGCAACCTCAGTCTAGGTGATTGGCAATGCACAACCCACCATAAAACAGAAAAAAGAAGAGGAAACAGACTTCAGTGCACTCAGTCAGTCACCTCTCACAGCGTCAGTGCTGGACCTGTGTAACGGCTGCAACAGAGAGTTTCCTGATCCGGCGGGGGTTGGAATTCACGATAGCTAAAGTTTATTTGTTACATTTGCTAAGTAAAAGTCCACCTCCAGATCTGCCACCCTGCAATACACATACATAGAAAATCACTTTATGTAATTATAAACTGCAGCTTGTATGAAGCATGAAACAAAATGACCTTTCAAATGAATGACAATAATGTTACAGCTAGGGAAATAGTTTTTCAATATTTTCTAAATGTGCCTAGAGACACGTTGACTCTACTGTAAACTGCCAGCTTTACATTTCATAAACAAAGTCAGACAATTCAGAAAAAACACAAAAGCAACATCTAAACGGCACCTGGTGGAAATCCCAACACTGATTTTGAAGCAAAGCAGGTGACGTACAACTCTTTTTCACAAGGTTTAAGAAATGACTTGAACCTGACAACAGTGTTATGCCATATGATGTTGTGCTCTGCCTTATGGTACAGTATAATGTGATAGTGTAGTGCAGTGGGTGTCGATCATCCAGTCAGGCTAGCTGCTAGCATCGCTCTCTACCACCTTAGCCATTCTAGCCCTTAATCATAGTGATTACTTAACCACAGAGGCTCTTAAGTGCTGCTTATCAGAACTCCTCTGGAGAGCAATTACACCATCACAGCTCTCATTTTCACATTCACCCGAGCTCCTTTTTTATCCTCCTGCCCTCTCCCCTGCATCCATCATCCTTCTCTCATCTCTAGCCTGTCTGCACTCCTCTCTTCCTCTCCTTTCTCCTCCGCTCCTACTTTATGCTCAGCTCCTTTTTTTTATACTGTCCTTTAAAGTGCACTCTCTTGTCTTCTCCTCACTTTCCAGTTGTGATGTTTTCTTCTCTTCTCGTCTCATCTCCTGTCCTTGAATTTCCTTTCCTAATCCAATTATTTCCCCGTAATCCATCTAATAGATTTTCACAGGATAACTGAAAGTGTTGACCTGGTGGTGCTAGGTGAAAGGTCATGTGATCACCAAGTCCTCAGGATTCATCCTCTGATAGGTATATATACCAAATGAAGAGGCAATGTATTGAATGGTAGTTATATGGATGTATGGATATGATAAGTGATGGACCAACCGACACTGCTATCTCCAGAGCAAGGTGGCTCAAAAAATAAAATACAACTATTAAATAATACAGACAAGTTGTTTCTTAAATTTTTTGTTTGGTCCTCACTCATGCATGAATAATATCCCATTATGTTCCAATACACAGCTCTCAGAAACGGATGATACAGTGTGCAGTGTTGAAAAGTAAATTGAACGTGTGTTTGTCTCCCAAACTTCACCTAAGGGTGAACGCATTCTTTTAAAGGTCACACCACCATCTGACTTCTGAGGGGTGAACAGTGAAGGAGGAGAGAGCTTTATTTGGGTCGGGGGTTCATGTGGTGTGTATGTGTGTGTGTGTGTGTGTGTGTGTGTGTGTGTGTGTGTGTGTGTATGTGCGTGCGTGCGTGCGTGTGTGTGATTGGTTGGTGAGTGGTAAAAGGAACCGGTAGGTAAGTAAAGCCTAGGCTCTTAGCTAACCACAGTCATCCTTCTGCCTTCAAGGTCGGAGTAAAACATCCCAGATTATCTTTCCAAAGAGGTCAGAAATAGTTCAGAACAAGGGATGGAGGAGGTGGGGGGGCATGAGGAAGAGGAGAGGATGGTTTACTCATAATGTTATTAGAAATGATGCTGTGAAAAACTGAAACAAAACAGATAGTCAGTATTGCATCTAAACTGACACTTATTGCTTTTTTATAGATTGTGCCGCTAAATAAGCAAGTTACAAGCTGAAAATTGTAATCACATGAGACACAAAAACAGGAAGAGGGAGGTGGACAAAAAAAGAGAGGGAACGTTGAATTAAAAGAAAAAAGAGGACAACCTGACTAGACAGAGTCAAATAGTGCAAGGGAGAGAGAGAGAGAGAGAGAGAGAGAGAGAGAGAGAGAGAGAGAGAGAGAGAGAGAGAGAGAGAGAGAGACAGACAGACAGACAGACAGACAGACAGACAGAGAGAGAGAGAGAGAGAGAGAGAGAGAGAGAGAGAGAGGGAGAGACAGACAGACAGAGAGAGAGAGAGCGAGAGAGAGAGAGAAGAGAGACAGACAGACAGACAGACAGAGAGAGAGAGAGAGAGAGAGAGAGAGAGAGAGAGAGAGAGAGAGAGAGAGAGAGAGAGAGAGAGACGAGAGAAGAAAGAGAGAGAGAGAGAGAGAGAGAGAGAGAGAGAGAGAGAGAGAGAGAGAGAGAGAGAGAGAGAGAGAAAGAGAGAGAGAGAAGAAAGAAAGAGAGAGAGAGAAGAAAGAGAGCAAACATAGAGAAGAGGAGAAACGGAGATTCTACTGATTTTAATATTACAACTGTTGGGATTGAAAGCAGGAATTATGTGGGAAGAACAGAAGATTCATTGTGTCGACTGTTTACTAAAAACACCATTAATGTCTGTTGAAACATTTCCGTGCAGCTCAATGAAGCACAGTTTTTTCCAGAGATAGATCATCTCTCTGTCTCTCCTGCCTGAGGTGGCTCATTTGCTCGACTGCTTAACGGCAATATGTGTGTAATATATGTAATGTATATATAAAACCCAAGAAATGGTGTAATCGTAAAAAAATAAAGAATGTGGCTCCAAAGCCTTGAAATGTTTAATTTCATGCATGCATAGAGATCATCTATCACAGTAAAAATGAATCTGTAATTGATTTGGTCAAACTCCATTTCTCCCACGTAAAGATTTGTGGCTTCATATTCATGCTGCGTTTGAAATAATCCTTCAAAGACATGTCCCTTTATAAACTCTACTCTCACATCCACATCTTTTAATGCAGTGTATCTGTGCCAGCCCAAAGACCAGTGAACTACTACTCGTGACATGAAACGATTAAAGGTGAAACTACTGCACAAGGTGCTCAGTTTAACACTTGATCAACATGCAAACCTGCAGCCTCCTGACTGTTCGGGTTTATGTTTGTTCATCACCTGTTCCTGACAGACAAATACATGGACGCTGTCGAGCAGCAGAATTAAGAGACGGACCTTTATCTGACTGCATCGACACATCTGCTATGGCAAAGAAAATTCTGGATCACCACCAAATTCTAATTTTTTCAAAGGCGATGCAATATGTTCTCCAACTTTTTATTTTTGAGATATCTGACTGACACAATGAACTGAAAACAATGAACACACATTGAACTGAGTGCTAAAGGTTTTTTCATAGCATCAACGCTGCCTGGTTCTGCTCCAGATCTCATCTAAAAGAACAATGCGCGTGTCCCTGCACAGAGCGGGATAAAGTTGTAGAGGTTTCAGTGACACCAGCGGCTGATTCAGTCTCATGATTTATTAATTGTCTGCAGTCAAAAGCCCTGGAGCTGTGGCAGCAGACACACACACACATGCCTACTGTACTGTAACATCAACACTTCCAGCTCATCTCATTATCCATTTACTAATGCAATTTGAGTTGGTGCAAACACCAGCCTGCTGTGTGAAGAGTGGCAAGGATGTCAGATTTAGAAACCAAGCTGAGTTCAAAGTCAGAGGAGAGGAGACGTTCTAACTTAATGTTCTACTTAACTTAAAACCGACAGTTCATTATACACAGTGATAGCATTATGTTCACTTACTGTGGAGGGTTTCATCCAGATCATAAACACTGAAGCAATGCGTGACTGAATGTTGTGGGAAGTGAATGCGCTGACATGCTACTGACCTAAAGATCCGAAATCAGTTGTGTTGTTTGTAAAAGCAGCCATTGAAATCCACATTACTGCTGTACGGGCACATGAAGGACATGTTGTAAGTGACAAATTAGCGTAACAATGCATGTTTATACATGTATGCGCTCATTCGTCCCCACAACGCACAGAGCTGAATAATAGCTTCGTGTGGCAGGTGCCGCTTTCACTTCTGCCTCTCTGAGAAAAGAAAAGAGTCAAGAGAGGAGAATAAAGACAAAGCTGAGTGGAGGCACAACGCTGCTGTACTCACATTCGGATTCCTAAATCACCGCTGTCACCTCCCAATACAGCGCGTATCCATCCAGAGAAAAAGTAATTTCATGTCTTTCAACTTCAGCGAAAAACGCTCAGTAATACTAGTGATGGTCAGTTTGTACAGCCTGCACAGCGCAATACAGTGTGGAGCCGCAACAGCCAGCAGACAGAGAGAGAGAAGAGAGAGAGAGAGAGAGAGAGAGAGAGAGAGAGAGAGAAGAGAAGAGTGAGAGGGAGAGAGAAGAGGGAGAGAGAGAGAGGGAGAGAGAGAGAGAGAGAGGAGAGAAGAGGGAGATAGAGAGAGAGAGAGAGGAGAAAGAGAGAGAGGAGAGAGAGAGAGAGAAGAGCGAGAGGAGATAGAACTGAGATAGAGAAGCGAGCGAGCGATAGACTAGATGAGGCTGAGAGCAGATTAGATCAGCTCGAGCTGAGCTCTCGCCCACGAGAAGAAGAGCGCGAGTGCGGAACGGTCATCAGACATGCAGAATGCCTCATATCTCTTCTCTCTCTCTCCTCTCTCCTCTCTCTCTCGTCTCCTTCTTCTCTCTCTTCTCTATGTTGCTATCTTTCTTCTCTTTCTCCTCTCTCTCTAGCTCTCTCTCTCTATGTCTCTCTCTCGCTCTCTCGCTCTCTCTTCTCTCCCTCTCTGTCTCCGTTTCTTCTCTTCTCTTCTCTATGTTTGCTCTCTTTCTTCTCTTTTCCTCCTCTCTCTCTCGCTCTCTCTCTCTATGTCTCTCTCTCTCTCTCTCTCTCTCTCTCTCTCTCTCTCTCTCTCTCTCTCTCTCTCTCTCTCTCCCTCCCTACTTGAACATAAAGTACAAATCAGTATGTTGGAGATTCTTGTTTTCTCATGTGTGTGCACATATAGGAGCTATAACCATAACAAGGAAAAAGTATAATAAATATATGATTATTGGTTAATTAATGTGGACAACAAGCATTCAACTACTTTTGTCTCTGAATAATTTAGTGGTTTTGCAAAATGCTAAAGATGCAAACAAGATAGTTCAGCATCCTAACTAAAAGAATGGAGTTAGTTTTACTTAATTGATTTAATGAGTTGCACCAGTATGGACCAACTGTATACATTGACCTTCTCATTATCATTTAAATCAACATGAACATTATGAGTTACAATTCTTTCCATTCTTTCTATAATCCCTTCCTGGTCTGCTTTGTTAGGGTTAACATGCGGGTCAATTCAATATATATTATCTGTAGTCAGTCAGCTAAAAGATGCAAACTGTAGGGTTTTCAGGATTGCACATTTTGCTGGAAACAAGTCTACTTCTTTCCACCAGATATCAGCACTGGTGTGCACTAAGTGTTATCTGGACAGCACATGCAGCTCTGTGGCGACAGACCAGTCCCTGGCCCATCTGGAATCAGGATGTGATAGACGTTAGATAGTGTCGCTGTGGAGAATCACAAGCTGATTCTGCAGCGCTCAGAATGGGCTCCATGGGGTTTGTGTTGGATGATCACTCTGTGTGAAACCTGGAGGAGGCTGGCTGTGTGCAGCTTCACTCTTTCTGCTGTGTTGTCTGTTAAATTATGTGTTTGGTTCAACCCGCAGGAGCAGGGTTAGGGGGTTTCATGTCCTATTTACACTGCAAAACTGTAAATGTGTGCTGCCTCAGTACTGTATATTTCCCTCACAGGAACTGAGAGGTACTTTACTTCATTATTATGAAGTACTGTATGTTTTCGAATCCTAATTCCGAATGTTTGTTGCTACTATTATACTATTGCTTCTATGCTATTACAAGCTGCACAATGTAATAGTATGGTGGGAGAAAACAGTTGACATCTCACTGTTGACTGGACGTCTGCAAGAGCTGCCACGTTTGTAAATATGGTTGACTAACTGAACTGCTGATTAAGCTTTATTTGGCCTCTTGTCCTGGTGTAATCAGCTCCTACAGCAGAGGTAAAAAAGAAGGATTTGACCTTAAAGTTACTGCGAATTGCAGTGCGATGAAATGGTGGAAGTTGTTCCATAGATGTCCCAACTCCTGAAGGACATGTATGACATTTTAGCAGCAACAATCTCCACTACATTCACAACTAGTCTCTTAACTTTGTCTATCTGGCGCTAAACCAGTCCAAAGACCTGAGGAGAACTGCATTATGGGACAATAATCATTTTTGGGTACATCACTATCATTTGATCCATTGTTAATATAAAAATGGATAATTGATGGAGAAGGGGTCGGGCAGCTTGGGATGATATCATTACATTTCATCACAGTTCATTTAGCTGACGCTTTTGGCCAAAGCGACTCACAATAAGTGCAAACAATCATGAGGACACAACTCTGAACAGCAAGAATCTTGCAAGTACATTAGCTTCAAATAGGCACATGTAGGCAGTCCAGCAAGGGAGTTGCAGTAATCAAGGCGTGAGATGACAAGAGCCTGGACAAGAACCTGCGTCGCCTTCTGAGTCAGTAAGGGACGTATCCTCCTGATGTTGTACAGAGTGTGTCTGCTAGTAAATGGCCGTTATCAGTGGTTATCAGTGTAATAGGTTCAAAGTTGCCTGCTACACCTACGAGTACGTTCAGAACGTCGTTATCATCTATTCACATGGTTGATGCATTCGTGGTAATTATGACTGACGCAAGTATAGAGTCTTCACATAGTATAAAGACCGAGAAAGTCCAGTCAGTGCGGGAGGGAGGAGAGGACGGGTGGACGGACGTATGTGTCAAACAAACACAGGACTTCCACCCGGAGGACTGGAGTTAATGTCCCGCGTGAAACCAAAAGTCAGCGTTGAGATTCTTTACATAACGTAGCCTACGTAGGCAATGTGATGTCGCGTACGTAATTTACTTAACATTACGTTATTTATTTTAAACCAGACCATGATGGTTCTTACTAAACTTAAAGTAACTGAAAGTGAAAACTAAGGAAACGGTGTCTCTTTCATAACGTTGGCTGCAGCTTCTGGCCTTCTGGTGGGAGCAGTTCTGAAGCATTTAATGGCCTGTTAACATTTGAAACGGGTGCGATGAGCCTGCAGGAATTAATGTTAATTAATACAATGTTCTCACAAGCCAGTTTGTGTTGTTGTGATACCTCTTCAGATGTATGTGTGTGTTTGTGTGTAATATCTAAACAGCTCTCAAGTAAAAGGCAAGCTTGCTGGTGTAAAGCATCGCCCTGTAGTGAACTCATTATGTCCCATTAGAACACATTAAAACAGCATCCAGCTCATTTGCTCTGGGTTTTATGGAAATTGAGCAGCGCAGAGCCACAGAGTGATTCAGACCGACAGACAGAGACTCTGCCTCTGAAGCCTTTATTCTTTTTTTTTTTATTTACGTGGCTAAGCCTGCTGCCTTTCCTCCGCTTGATCTTTCCCCGCCATAAGTGTTTCAATATGCTCCCAAAACTTTATATAATCTTGTTTTTTTATAAGACTGAGTGGGCATTTTCCACCAAGGCATAATTACACACTAAACACCCTCCAGAAATCTCAGGAATATTGCAGCGACACAATGAAGGAGTTAAAAAAGGAAAACTGTGATTAGGGAAGTCAATGTGAAGTGACTCAAGATGTGTCATATGTGATTTTATTATAGTATACAATGCACAATGAAAAGAAATGAAACAAATCATTAAAGAATTTAAATTAATTAAATTAAAGCCATTGATGCTGAATGTACTTTAACTTGTTACTGAGTATTTCTATATTGTGGTATTACTACTTTTACTTTAGTAAAATATCTGAGTACTTCTGAGTAAACTGACCTATATAATTAAATTGAAGACGTATACTGTAGTTTCTATATCAAGAACAGTGACCTTTACTGTCTTGAATTTGTATTCAGTTGCTGTGATGTGCGGGTTAAGTTTAAGTTAAATGATCTTAGATAGCGTTAGTGTAAATCATTTTTAATGTTCAATATCAAAGCGAGTAATGGACATTCCTGCAAATAAGTGTTTTCACATAAGAAGTTTTTGCAGAGGTTTATGATGAGTAACACAAATACACTTAAATCACATCATGGTGACAAGTCTCCCTCTCCCCTCAGGACCCTGCCAGAGGCCTTTAACACTTGTTTTAAATGTCACAGGAGGAAAATAATAAAATGTAAAATGGCTGAATTATATTTAGCTTCTTCAGTTTCAGAGTGTAATACACATTAAAATATTTGAAACAATATTTAAAAAAGGTATGAACATTTGTGTGTATGTGATTTATTGGGGAATATTTAATATACATATATTTCATTTAGTTTTTTAAGCGTACACATTTAATGAGAATTGTACAAAATAATAATGTAAAAAGGTAAGGCTTCAGCCCACACATTTACAGTCAGTATAAGTTGTCACTTCTTCAAAAGTGCATAGTTTCCATATGTGTGTTTTCCTTGTATAAGTTAAAAATGACCCAAATAAACTGAACTAAACTAAAAATGTTTGCTGTCTATTCTTCACCTGTCCAAAGTTTTCCAATCATCAGGCATCGCTACCCTCCTGCTGAGCTGTTTTTAGTTTAGTCATTAGCTCCCAACTATAAATAGAAAACTGTTCATCCTCCTTGTTTCCCAGATCATTAATGACGCTACACAGCCACCATGTTCCTGCTGTTTCTGCCTGCTTCCACTTTGCTCCAGTATGCAGTCATTTTATTCATTTCTTTTGAAAGATTCAAAGAAACACGTTCATGCTATGCTTTTGATGACATACACGATCAATGGCAGTTTAATTCAATAGGGGATTTAAATCGTCATCTATTATCTTTACTGAAGTCTCTCAGAATACCTGCTAAACACTGGTGCCGATGCTTTCCTTGGAAAGTAATCTATAAAACAAACGCAAAACAACAGACTGAAACAAGCAGTGCTGGAATGTAACTAAGAACATTCAAGCACTGTACATACGTACAAATTCAAGGCACTTTGTCTTTACTTGAGTATTTCTACGTCATGCTACTTTATATGGCTACTCCACTACATCTTAGAGGCAAATATTGTACTTTTTACTCATATTTGTATGACAGCTTTAGTTACTTTTAAGATTACAAATGTTCATCCCCTTCCTGTCCAGTGAAAACCATGTACCTCCAAATGTGTTCATCTTTCTGAAAAACTGAAGGATGAAGTTTTTCCTTTTTTGTACTTGTTAAGTTAAATAAACTATTTTTACAAACCTCTCGGATGAAAAGTTGACTTATTAGAGATACTTGGTTCTCACAGGACAGAGACGCTACAAACATGATGATAGATAGATACTTTATTAATCCCGAGGGAAATTTAGGCTGATGATCTTATAGAATATGATGCTTTGTGTAGATTAAACTACCAACAGGATATAAAGGAGTTTAAATGAGAACAACCTTAAACATCTACAGCAGCAACATGCAACACACACATTAATGCAGCAACATGCAACACACACATTAATGCAGCAACATGCAACACACACATTAATGCAGCAGTAACATGCAACACACACATTAATGCAGCAGCAACATGCAACACACACATTAATGCAGCAGCAACATGCAACACACACATTAATGTAGCAGTAACATGCAACACACACATTAATGCAGCAGTAACATGCAACACACACATTAATGCAGCAACATGCAACACACACATTAATGCAGCAGTAACATGCAACACACACATTAATGCAGCAGTAACATGCAACACACACATTAATGCAGCAGCAACATGCAACACACACATTAATGCAGCAACATGCAACACACACATTAATGCAGCAGCAGCATGCAACACACACATTAATGCAGCAGCAACATGCAACACACACATTAATGCAGCAGTAACATGCAACACACACATTAATGCAGCAGCAACATGCAACACACACATTAATGCAGCAGCAACATGCAACACACACATTAATGCAGCAGCAACATGCAACACACACATTAATGTCATTTTCCTTGACAGATATTTGTTAAATAGGGCATATTATGATCATTTTCATGTTTACACTTGTATGTTGGGTCTCTCCTCGAACATGTTTACATAATGTTATAAGAAAAACACAATCTTTTTTTCATACTGTCTGAATCTACTTGTATTCACCCTCCGTCTGAAATGTTCCGTTTTAGCGCCTATCTCTTTAAGTTCTTCTCCTGAAAAAAGCCAGTCTGCTCTGATCAGCTTGAGAGAAAAATATGGTGCACCTCTGCAAAGGTAGTCCTCAAGCTGTGGGTGGAGATCCTCAGACGGAGGCGATATATTCTAATGCGCCTGCATGTGACACAGGAAGGGGGGGGGGGGGGGGTTTACTGTTCGAGCCAGCCCACAAAAAAAGACTAGTTTGTCTTATTTCGCAGTTTGTGGGTTGGTAGGCACTGCATGTGCACACACCCTTTTTGTAACACTTTTTATGTTAATGGAATCATTCAGTATAAAGATGTCCTCGACAGCTGCAGTCCCATGCTGTGCAAAATCTTTTACATCGTATTAATCTTTTGAATATGTTGTTCTGCAGTCTATCTACACTTTCTTCATGCAGTATATGTGACATTGTAATAAACAATGTGCTCACTTCAGCATGCGTCTGTAAACATGTATCCACACCCATCACCCTCTGCCAACTGTGCTGGGACAGGTGGAGTCGACCCAACACTGAGTGGATCCTGGCTAATGTGAAGCACAGGATCAGCACCATGCAGAGATGAAACACTTCAAAGGCTTCATCTCTTTACACGTTGATAAGACTTTCACAGGACGACCAGGTAGACCGGGAGAAGTTGTGGACAGTACGAAGTACATTTACTTCACTTCTGTACTTAAGTACATTTTAAGTATTTCCATTTCCTGCTACTTTATAGGCACATATTGTACTTTTTACTCCACTACATTAATTTGATAACTTTAGTTACTTTGAAGAGAAAATTCAGATTAATAATACAAACTATTATCATGTATTTTTATGAGTTAAGATGAAACTTTATTGATCCCTTGGTGAAATTCACAAGCCAGCCTGCAGTATACAGTATATATAGTAAAAAGAAAAGGCTCCACTGTTTCAAGCTGCAACATTAAAGTGATGAACACATTAATCATCAATAATTCTACGTTTGGTACATTTTGATGTTAATGCTTTTGTACTTTCACTTAAGTAAAATTTTGAATTCAAGACTTTTACTTGTATTTCAAGTATTACTACTCTGTCGTATTACTGCTCTGTCGTATCACTACTCTGTCGTATCACTACTCTGTCGTATTTCTACGCTGTCGTATCACTACTCTGTCGTATCACTACTCTGTCGTATCACTACTCTGTCGTATCACTACGCTGTCGTATCACTACGCTGTCGTATCACTACGCTGTCGTATCACTACTCTGTCGTATCACTTACGCTGTCGTATCACTACGCTGTCGTATCACTACTCTGTCGTATCACTACTCTGTCGTATCACTTACGCTGTCGTATCACTACTCTGTCGTATCACTACTCTGTCGTATCACTACGCTGTCGTATCACTACGCTGTCGTATCACTACTCTGTCGTATCACTACTCTGTCGTATCACTACGCTGTCGTATCACTACGCTGTCGTATCACTACTCTGTCGTATCACTTACGCTGTCGTATCACTACTCTGTCGTATCACTACTCTGTCGTATCACTACGCTGTCGTATCACTACGCTGTCGTATCACTACTCTGTCGTATCACTACTCTGTCGTATTACTACTCTGTCGTATCACTACGCTGTCGTATCACTACTCTGTCGTATTACTACGCTGTTGTATTACTACTTTGGAACAATACTGATATGCAGCACAGTCATTTGCAGCCTTGGACAAAATACACTAACACTTGCAGGTATTTAGATCATTTATCATTAACCCATTTTATGTACTGCATATACCATACAGTCAGTTAAGTGGTCGCTCAGTCGCTAAAATAACTGAAGTATCTCAACATATGTTGCAGGGATTGCCATGCAGACATTCACGGTCCTCAGAGGATGTATCCTAATGACGTTGGTGATCCCCTGCCTTTCCATCTAGTGAAAACAGCCGGTCAAGGTTTTACTTTGTATCCAATGGTACTAAGTACCACTGTGTCTAAGTACAGCCTCACATGACTGCAGTCTCTTAGTCTTGTTTAAATCAGTGCCACAGTTGTGAGTGTAGCTCTCTGTGACACTGTAAAGCTGTGTGTGTGCAAACAGTTTACTGGAGAAGTTTACTTTGTTTTATGTTTTGCGTTTGGCTTGTTTAGGTTCACACTGCTCAAGTTCAAGGAGGTCTGACCTGCCGGAAGTCATTAGAGGACTAACGTATTGCATTATGTTGAGAAACACGGGTTGTGCAGCTGAATTCAGCTGAATATTTGAAGGCACCTGTGCTTTGAGAAATGGGAAAGTTATTTTTTTTCTGCGTGTTTTGCGAGCGATTCTTCAATCAAAAAAACATAAAATAGTTTCAATGCCCTAAGTTGAAATCTTGCAAATGTGATCTGCACCTGCATCTATTTCTACAGCTGCGCGGATGCTTACATAGCAGTTACGCTGGAGGACCAGTGCTCTTTTGCTCTCTTGTGCTTGTGTAACAGCAGCCAATGGAAACCTACTGTACATAAAAACGATTCTCATGCGGGTTTTTTCCACACTGCAGGACAACCAGCAGACAAACCGCTGTTATTCAGCAACGCCCCATACATCAACACGTTGCTCAACAGGCCGTCGGCAGCGGCTCAGACACCCTGGTGGTGCGGAGAATAGACTGTTGGACACAATCTGCATTCTTGACCTTCTCCCTGAGCTCCTCCTCTCCTCCCCTGCCTCTTTCTCACTTAGTATCCCGTTCTTTCTCCATCTTTTGCTTGTTCTGCTCCGTCTCCGTCTCAGACCTTTTCACACAGAAAAGCCTACTGTTCATGTTCTTTCTATCAAGTAATGCTGTGAACATTTCAGAGTGAAAGGAACTCTTTCTCGTGACTAGTTTGCTAACACTGCAACTTCTACCCTTTAACTTAACCTCAGTATTTGACCATGCGTTCCCACAATGTTAAAGCTTGTTCTTAAAACAGTACAGAAAAAACTATCATATACCAAAAGCTCCTACACGAGACGGAGACTTACAACCTCTATGTTACCAAATCTGCTTCTTATCTCACTGAGCTTTTTGCGATGCCTCATCTCTCAGGTCAGAATAATGAGGTGATAGTGCTGTGAGATTCTACTGTGCATTTTCTGCAGTTTGCTCCTGAAGGCTTCACTTAATTTAGTTCAGGATGTCTGTAGATTTAGCAACAAAAAAGACTTGGTTTTGTTTTTTGTTTTTCATAATTATTACTCTGTTAAGGTTATATGGACCTTTGTCATCATGGTTACAATAATAACCACTCGGGTAAGGTCAACCAACTTTGACAGTCAGAGGGAAACAAACAGCGGTCTGTCGTGTAAAAGTCAGGTGTTTGTTCACCCATCCCTCCACTTTGACCTGTTCTGCCTGTGGACTTTGTCATTTGAACATAAGCACATGGTTTTGGGGCACTTGCTGAACCAACAGGACATCCTCCATGAAATATACGCTACATACTCTATTTTTTAAATGATTATGTATTTTGTTGATAGTCAAAGTACTCAACATGTACATACAAAGTATGGCTTCAATACATTAAAGCCAACTTTTAATACAGTAAAAAATAATGTTTTCAATTTCACACAACTTTAAGTAAACTCACTACAGTTAAGTGTATCACAGTAACTCAGGTTTTCACTTTCTTTCTTTCACTCTGTCTCTCTCATTCTGTGCCTGATATTGTTATGAAACTGTGTCTGGAATATTAATTGATGTTTTCATTATACCGAACACAACATCTTGGCAGACGCTGTGGTGTATTAGCTAAACTGTAACAGATGCACAGATGATTAATTGTTGTGTGATGCAGAAGATCTGTGTGTGAACGGGATATGAGATTTGGTACATGCAAGTTTTTGAGAATAAATGGCAAATTCAGGTTCTTACATCGGCGCTCCTTTGATTCTTTGTATTGTGTATATTAAACATGAATGTATTTTGTTAACTAAAACCATGAGTGGAATGTTATTTTACTAAATGCAGATTCATATGAATTAAACACGGAACAAAAGAGACAATAACAACACCGAGTACTGTTAGTACAAAAGAGAACTGTATATCAGAATCATGCAATGTTATCTCGTTTGTTGATGCAAAATATCATTCCTCGTTATGACCTTTAAAGGAATACACATCAGGCAGCTTGTGTTATCAACAGGGATAAAATTAGAACATGAAGAAAGAAGCTTTAAAAGTACAAAATGTACATGTCACAGTTTATCTGCAGAGCTGTGGAGGAGGCTGTGGTATCTGAATAGGAAGTGAACATGGTGGGAATAGAAGAATGTGTACCAAAAGAAAAACAGCATTATATACACATAAAACACTTATTTCATGTATATCATGTCTCACGTGAGTAAACCAAAACAAATACTTTCTCCATCAGTTTTTTTCCCTGTAGGCACAAAGAGAAGAAAGCTTCTACGCACTCACACATTTGTGTTTACTGAGAGAACTGCTCAGCTTTTTAATAAAAAATCCATGTACCCAAAACAGCCTTGTCTTAGTTTGTTACCTATTTTGTTTTGTTTCCCCTAACCAATCAGTATTTGGGTATAAAACCTGTGGTCGGGGAAAATGGAAAGAATATGCAGCTTTTCTCTCTGTAAGATGCCTTAAAACCTGTATAGCTGTGTCAATTTCATCCACACTTGATGCCATCTTCTTGGTCATTTTTCAGTTCAGTTCTCTGTCGTTCCTCTGCAGAACATAAGTCTCTTGTCACCTCTGGGCTCGTGGCTTCTCCTGTGCATGTTGGTAGAAAATCCATCAAAACAGCGCCACTAGTGGTCGGAAAACTCCACCTTTTAATGTTGGTGTTCATGTTTGGACAAAAGGAAAAATCTCATACAAACATGGAGAGCTATGTTTTGGGTTGATCGACATTTCCTCGGCCAATTTTGGTCATGGCTGAGTTCTCTCAACAGAATCATAGCAGGTTGAAGTGTCACCTAAATAATTAACAATTTGTAGTTCAGTGTATTTGTGGACTGTGTGGTTGTGTGATTAGTCTTCTTAAAGTGAAACATGTTGTTACCTCCACAGTAGGAAACATTTTCAGCATGTGGAGTTTTAGTGTTACCAGAATAATAATGTGTGTGTGTGTGTGTGTGTGTGTGTGTGTGTGTGTGTGTGTGGGTGTGTGTGTGTGTGTGTGTGTGTGTGTGTGTGTGTGTGCGCAGTGTGTGTGTGTGTGTGTGTGTGAGTGTGTGTGTGTGTGTGTGTGTGTGTGTGTGTGTGTGTGTGTGTGTGTGTGTGTGTGTGCGCATGTGTGTGTGTGTGTGTGTGTGTGTGTGTGTGTGTGTGTGTGTGCGTGCGCGTGTGTGTGTGTGTGTATGTGTGTGAGTGTGTGTGTGTGTGTGTGTGTGTGTGTGTGTGTGTGTGTGTGTGTGTGTGCGCGTGTGTGTGTGTGTGTGTGTGTATCCGCCTCAGGGTTGTCCATTTTGTGGTTGAGACCCCAGACTGTCAGAATATTCCATCCAGTGTTATTTGATTAAGTGTCTCTGAGAACAACGTGGACTGTTTTCTGTTCTCACGACTCGTCGCCCATCAGAAAAAACAACAAATCTGCAAATCTTTCGTCAGTTTTACATGTTTTATGTCACCCCTACATTTTTTTTCTTATACAAAATGGGAAAGCTTCAACAACGCAATACAATATAAATGACAAAAAGCCCTTTTATTATAAGAATTGATCATTTTAAAGTGGCAAGACTGACATTTATTCATCTCACAATTTGTGTTGATCAATACTTTAGAAGGGGATCCCCTCCACTGAGCTGCTGTATGCCATATATATTGTTCCTCTGTTGGTCCCAGCTGAGGGAAACTTACAGTATGACTGCATTAATCTCCTCTAATATGAAACCTACTCCATCTTCCTGAAAATGGCAACCAGAGCAGAACGCGCTCACTCAATAAAAATCAATAAATTACGGCCCACATCCTTACTGATTTGCATTAAATTCACTTCACTGTTAAGTTCCTTTCTTCAGTGTTTGGTACAAAACACAGATTGTTTTTTCATCTACAGCTAAATTGCAACCACCAAACAATATTATCACCATCTACAATACGATACTGTCAAAATAGGAAGTAGCCGTCACGCGGCTCCAGCCTCTAATGGCTGAAAACTTTGTCAACAACTCTTAAAAAGTGAATTGACAAAAAATCAATCAACCATTTTGATAATTATTGAATTGTTTAGGGATGTTATCAAGCAAAGATGTTAAACATTCTCTCTTTCATCAAGATATAGGCTATTTACTTCAAAATACCAATGAAAAGTAATTTGGTGTAGTTTATGATCAAAACCTGCATGTTGTGGTATCACCCCCTGCTGGGTGACGGACGAGCAGAGCCCACTATCGTTTTGCTTCAAACTGTCAGCGGAGGCCAATTATTCAGTTGGTCTCAGTCGTCTTCTGGGGAAAATAAAACGTTCGGATCACAAATTGTAATAAGCTCTTGTCTGTATATTTTCTAAAAGAATACCATCAAACTATATAAACTCATGTTGTATCTGATTGTCTGAGAGTGCATCATGAGTGGATGCAAGCCCAGAGAATGTTCTCGATGACATGTTTGTGTCCAGTAGTTTAGCTATTTGGTTTCTGAGGGGAATGTGGATAAACATTTGTTTGCAATAAATCTCCCATGGATGATCATTTGTATGAAAGCCGAGGAGTCTGTGGAATGTGTTGCTGGTGCAGAGTGAATTGGTTTTGCGCTGAAAAAAACAAAGCTTGTTGTTGTTGAGATGAGGTGGAGCTGTAACCCCCAAACCAAAGTGATCTTAAGCAAGACATGGAACCTGCTTCTGCACTGATGCTAACCCGTCCTCAGAGGAAACGCATGCTGCTTTCACTGACGCACAGAAGGACCTGGAGTCAGCCGTGGATTGAGAAACGGTGACATTCTGGTTCCATTCTAACCGACTAGCTGTCTGTGGGTGTCTTTGCTTTGATAGTTTGTTGTCTCTGGTGTTGCTGCACATTGTTTTTCAAAGGGCAACACTAAAGTGTCAGCCCTCACATTCAGCCTTTGTGTTAAGTCCACATGTGTGAGTCACGGAGTAAGGCCACCATTTGTCTAAGCCTTTCTGTGTCCCTGCACTAGAAGTGCTTCTAGAATATTCCTGTTATTCGATGCAAATGTGAAAATTGTTGCAAAAAGGCAATAAATTGCAATCCGTCCTCACTAACATGTATCTCCTTCTTCGTTGGTTTTTGAAACGGCCAGTTTGCTGTCAATATCCCTGCTTTTCAACACAACAGTCCGACCTAAAGGGCCAGAATGTGTCCAGAAAACTACCCTGGCTTAGCTTTCTGCCACATATTATGTCTCAAAATAAATAATAAATCATTTTACAAGTTATGAAATAATAATTATACAAGTAGCCTTCCTGAAAATTGTACTGTACTTGAGTAAATGTACTTAGTTACTTTTCACCTATGCTTGAAGTCTTCTCTCTTGGTCCCGTTGCCCAAAGTTGAATGCCATTTAAACATTATCGTGTTCCTTATAGGCAGGGCTTCATTTGTGCTGGATCCTGCTGGGACATGATCCGGGACCTCGGGAATCAGGAATGGCATTTATTTGATTTGATTTATCTCCTTTGTCTGACTACGCTCATCCTCTCTTCTCCACATCCCTCTGTGTGTGCAAGTGGAGACGTACGCAGGCACTCGCCACCGTTTTGAGGCTGATGTCACATTACTCGCCATGCCATTGCACCCCCCACTGCACCCCGATTTGGTGTTGCGGCTTGTGTGATCCCATTGTAAGATGACCTCTAGTTTAGTTTTTTCTTTCTAATAAATTTGAAAACATTTCTAAAATCCTTTCAACATGGGGATGATTGTCATTATGGGGTATTGATGAGTGAATAGTTTACATAAGGCATTCTTGGCTGAAGTCCTGTTTGCACTGGGAGCATCTAATGATTTGGAATACTTGCACATTTGCGATGTCTGTCTGTAAAAGTAAAACTTCTAATTAGTGTTGTTTGGTGTTCTTCCAAAATGGCACAGAAGATAAATAGAACCTAAAGCTCCAGAACTTAATTTAATCTTGAACATGACACATGTTGTCATGACAAACATGACAAAAAAAGTGAAGGGGTCTTAATCAAGGAGGACAACGTGATAGGACTTGGGCAGATGTAAGTGTTTAACGCTGAAAACATTAAAATATGAAATATTGTTCTTGATTAGGACAAACAAATATTAAAGTGAACTCAGTTCTGTCTTTCTGCTGCTTTCAGTAAAGCAAAATCATTTCCAATCATTTCCATTTTTTTTAACAATTTAAACATTTAACTAAACACAAAAGGCACCATTACAAAAAATAATAATAGTAATAATAATAATAATAATAATAATAATAATAATATACATTTAAAGTGCACTTTTCTTCTGACTTCTAACCAACTCAAAAAATCCCCAAGTGCAATATTGTCGTCTTTTGCAATGTTTTTATCACACAAGTTGATATTGCGATGACGATCAAAAACGATGTATTGTGCAGCCCTACTCGTGATAAAGTCATGGCTTTAATTCAACAACTTGGATGTTTCGTACCTGGAGGTTTATTTACAGATACCAGAGTTGGAAGAAGGACCTTGGTGAAAGACGCTGTGTCAGCCTCACTAGTCAACACGGAACCCAATGAGTAAACATACAGTTAATGCTTTCTCAGGTGGGATAATTGTAGTGTGGGGAAGAGTGCAAAGTGGGTATCCAGTCAGCTACTCACCCCATAATTCCCAGTTACTTCTTGCACGGTGCATGACCCTGCCCTGTAGGAGAGATATAGGACAAACTATAATTATCTTCTTTGAAAAGGTTTAGTGTTCTCCTAGGAAGCTCTAGCACTGCTTCCATTTTCCTCCTTGTCCTCTGTGTCCCCCACTTCCTAAAGGTTGATGTTTATTAAAGTTTAGGGTGTCGTATATCTCACGTTCTTCCTTTGCGCTGTACGGGAAGTCATGAAAGTAATGTTCATGTTGTCATTACGTCCTGCAAAGCTCACCGAGGCAAATTCTTGTTTATTCCAAGTAGCAAGTTAAATTATTCTGGCTGAAAATACCGAAGGAAATGGAAAAGCTGTACCCATGGAGTTCTAATATGGACAATATCAATTAGATAAGATGACATGAAATAAATAATCATATACAAAACACACAAAAGAACCAATCATTTAAAAAATCAATAATAATAAATTATAAATAATTTGCTTGTATGACACGTGTATTTGATGTTTATTGGAGTTTTATTCCATTTCAGTAACATTTACTTCAAAATGGTTTTCCTTTCATCATGACCTTTCACCCAGTGACACTTTCATTTTACTATTTCACTTTTCAAGATAAAAGACTTTACCTTAACTCTCGTGAGACTTGAGGCCTTGCAACCTTTCCTGACCTCAACCATCTCACCAGAGTTTCACAAATGGAGGTTTACCTAACCACGACCTACAGCACTGAACTACATCTGTGGGTACAGAAACCGATAAAGAGAATGCGGTTTGAGTTTTAGCTCTAAATGCAACATTGTTATGGCCACGGCCAATGCCGTCTGCGTTAGGTATCTGTGGGGGTTATTATGTGGATGTCTGCACCTTGTTTCCCTATTAGGTATGCAGATTAGAAGTGTGATCCCCGGCCCCTGATTGGCAGCACGCAGGTCCTCTCCTCCCACCTTGGCGAAGACCGGCCGTGATAGGTGTGCACCTGTTCCGGCTCTCCAATCCGAGGCGCACTGGAGAGACCGGTGACTACAAGTGCCTGGCCAGCGCTACAGTCGGGGCTGCTGCTGGTGTTGTCAGCCATATGCATTGTACTCGTGTGTGTGGATCCTAGATTCGGTTGTATCTTAATGTCATCAGTTAAGTTACTGCTCTGTATCCAATGTGTTGGAATTGCTAGGTGCTTCAGTGCTGTTTATGACTTTCACCCCAAGTTTTGTTTAGAATTGTTTAGGTTGGGGTTTATTGTTCTGTTAGTTTGGCTTTGACGCCTCATTGCTCTGGTGTAAGAGCCCTCCTTTTGTTCCATTTGTCTGTCTAAAAGCAATTGTTTGCCAATTGTCCAGCTATATTAATAAACGTATCTTATTGAAACCATGACCATCTGGTTTTATGTTACTCCTTTTCCCTTGCCGAGCCGGGTCGTAACAAACATGTTTAATGCATTTTGGTCTATAGGCTGCTGAGACGTTGATGTATCTGCCTCTTCTATAAAAGTTCAGAGAGTAGTCTACTTTGTGCATGTAAGACAACTGGAAGTGCTTTACTTGCAAAAATGTAATTATCTTTTGAAGGAACTGGTGCACACAAATGAGTATAGGTGCACTGAGCTCTACCACAGCCACTTTCTTATGGGTCAACACACGTTGACCTTCAATAAATCAAAGAACTGTCACCACAACATGCTCCCCTCAGTTCATCATAAACTCAGTTTTTACTTTTATTTTACCACTAAAATATTGAAATTAATACAATTTCATTTTCAGCCGTTATATGAATTGAGCTCAACGGGATCTGTTGGATACAATGAGACAAAGATTAGAATAAATCAGGATTATTATCATGAATCATTTCTAAACCAGGTCGGTTGGTCTGTTGAGGTCATCTCTTCTTCCTCTTTCCTGTCAACTTAAAGGAAGACTAAGAGCCTCTACTCTGTAGTACTTGGGTAAAAACTTTATTAACAAAACAGAAGGCAAAGCACAGCTCAAGCTCACTTCAACAGCACATTACCTATTACTACCCTTCTGTCAATCGCTATAAATGCCACAAGAATAACATTCATCATTGTTAGTTAAATATTAAAATAACACAGCCACTCGGATATACTGCATAATATATAAATTTACTCTATAGACCTTTGCAACAATAACAGCATCTACAGGACAGCGTCGGTCATGCTCATTATCTTGTATTGTAGCGCCATCTAGTGACAGTTACAGTAGTAGTACAATCAGAAAGGAGGGGTATAGTGAGAGGCTCGGGACAAAACAGCCACTTCGTACCTTTTACAATCTCCAATAGTAATGTGTAATACTTACAATATGCACCATAAACTGTTTGGATATGAGGCTGAGGGATGGAACAGTGTTAGATAACAAGGCAATGAGGTTATTATAAGAATTTTAAAAGCGGGATACCACCCATCCTATGAATTCTAATACAATCATCCTTTACCCCAGGAGAGGTCAGTTAATTCTTCCAAACATTCATCAATCTTTAGCTAAAAGCTAAAAGTTAATGGACAGGAACATTGACTTGAGAATATCACACACGACAAGGTTAAATTCTGTTTACATCACTGCAAGTTCTTCACACGTCTGAAGATCTATCTCTGCGAGTTGTGTCTTCAGGAAAGAAGCATGTTCACAAGAATCTATTGCGCTCACCTGGGGTGCAGACATTACATGAATTCTTAAAGGGCAATTTTAACCCTATTATTTCAAATCTTGTACACTTTACATCACAGTATATTACAAACCAAGCTGTTTTAGTCATTTTAGGTACTTCATTAATTACAGTAAACATTGATTCCGCAATATTTTCTGTCAATCGAACATTCTTGTTCTTGATGCTGATCTAGTGCTAAATTAATTTTATGGAAACCAATGCTTTAAAGAATAAAAATAAATACCCTGGTCAAATAGTCAAAACTGTAAAGTGTACATGATTTGCAATTAACAAGCTAAAACTTGAAAACAGTTGTCCTTTAAAGTAGGTGTAGTTCCCATTAAAGGGGGCTAAGATAAATACAGTTTAGGCACAGTTAGTACTAACGCTAAATCACAGGTTAACTGTGTCGACACCACCAGCAGCTTGCAGCCGGTTGGTGTTGCAGTAGTTTTTTGGGGAACAGTTAGGATTCATTTCCTGCATGGCAACAAGTCATTTTCTCTACATTCTATTACAAACAGTAGGACACTAAATAATATTCCATTTATTACAATGATACTCATCATCTCATCCAGGGTGACATTTGTGGGTCAAGTTGTGTGTGTGTGTGTTTTTATTTTATTAAATTTCCAGTAGGCACAGTGGAGATACTGCCCCCTGGTGGCAGGAGGGTAAAACAGTGAAGAGATGAGAGAGCGAGAGGATGCTGAACCACGCCTGTGGGGGATTAGAGATGTGGGTGAGAAGCACTTCCTAGACCACCCACTGCAGGATGCTGGTGTCTTTCCCACCAGTGGAGATCAGGTGACTGTTGTCGTGCAGAAAGGCAACGTTGGTCACGTGACTGCTGTGGCCACCGTACTCATGGCTCGGAGCCTGTAAATGTTAGTGGGGGAACAGGGAGGATGTGAAACACAGGAAGTGATGCATTAGTGAGATGCAACATGGGGAAGTCGACAACATCAGGGTCCGCTGTTAAGCTGCTCTACTTAATGTAGTTCTCATTTAGGAGAACTCTTAACTTCACTGTTAACTTTGCTCTAGTTTCAAATAATTAAAAACAATTTGTAATTGTGTCTATAACAGTAACCCAATATTTTAAGACTGTAGATTAACATTTCTTTCTTGAATTAATTGGAATAACAATAGTTTTGCATAGCAGAAATATTCCTCTCCCATGAAAGAGCTCATAACTCTTCACCTTTATTTTACGAGAAACCTTGGGTGGTCCCGCCCCAAGGCTGTTTAACACTGACCGTGAAAAAAAGATTAAGAGACAAGATGTGTGTAAAAAACGGGTTTCATTCCAAGAATATTTTAAACAATACCAACTTGCTGAAACCTTTTACAACGTCTGAGTTACTGTGCTAATGGCAGCCAGCTTGTCTGAACGGACGATTACGTTTACAGCTCCAGTTAAAATGGCTTTGGGTGAAAATCTGAAGTTGTTAAAAAGATTCCCACACTAAAAGCCTTGTGGCTGAGTATTTTGTCATTTCTGCTGAGCTTTCATTGTGTTGCACAGTGTTCATTAACACTCAGAAGAGCTGTATGGCTCTGGAAGTGTAAAAGTGCAACGTCTATGCATAGCAGAACACATTTCAAACAGTCAAGGGATAAACTGTTGGATAGCTTCAAGTCAATATTACTTTACTGAAAAAGCAATGTGTGCATACAAACACAGACACTGATGTGCTCACAGTGTGTAACTGAGGGAACATGACTGACCCTTGGTTGAGAGCAGGGGAAGGAGAACAAGTGCACTTTGCCAAAGTCATCGGCAGAGGCCAAGCAGGGATCCGTCATGTGACCTGCACACAGCGTTGATGTCTGTGCCGTCAGCGCCATCTGGCCAAATTCCTGAGCGAGACAGAGAGAGAGAATAAGTGAAACGGTGAGAAGCATTGCTTTAAGTTTAAACTTTCGTTGCCAGAACTGCCCGTGTGCAGCTTTCACATTTTTCAGACTTTTGCTCTCACTGCCAAATGCTCCGAGCACAAGCCAACTAAAATACAGAGTATATAAAACTACGTGAGTTTGATAATTCACCCGTTGACACTGTGGGAAAAGTCAGCTTGTTGATCTCAGGTGGGCTCGCAGGCTTCAGATGATCAAATCATACAGACAGATGGACTTACCAAAAGTGTTGAAGCCCAGAGTGCAGGTGTAAGTGGCCCACTCCTGGTTGCGCACTGTATCCATGTTGGTCACATGTTTACTACTGGATCCCTCCCCTGAAAAAATAAATGGTCATGTTGTCTGTCTTTGAAACATGAGTGACTTGAGTTGACATATTTGAGCAGAATCAAAAAGTGTATGTGAGCAGAGACAAGAGGGAGGACCTACAGAAGAGGATCTCGTAGTCTCCTGAGTTGGTGACGAGGTACTGGCTGTCTGCAGACCAGTCCAGATGGGTGACGAAGCTGGAGTGACCCTGGAGGAAAAGGAAGAGTTTATGTTGCTTGAATAGAGATCACACAGAGCATGAAGAGTTTTCACACCAAACACAAACATGTGCCTGAAACGTCTCAGTGTGTTTTAGTTTTGTTAAAACTGAGGAAGAAGAGGTTGTCTCGCTATTCGTCCAATTCTGGAAGGAAACTTTTCCATACGTCAAGTTAAAGTGAAAATTAAGTTTAACAAGAAACAAACAATAAATCTTCAACTCCCTTTATGTAATAGAGTTGTGCAAAAACTGCTGCTACCGCTTTAAGTAAATATTTTTATTTTCCATTCTAACTATTTGTTGTAAAGCTTTGAGAGAACCGAGATATGATCTGTGAGAGAGATTATCTGAGGAATGTAGACTTACAGTGCATTTGCCCACACGGCTGTACTTTTGGCCATTCTCCGTCACAGCATAGATGTAAACAAAGTTGTCATGGGAAGCAATAGCCAGGAAGTTACCATCTAAAAAAGGCACAAGGCAGTGTTAACGGTGCCATTAGCAGAGTTAATACTGAACTGAAATCTGAGTCTCAGTTGGGGATGTTTTACCTGGAGAGTACTTGATGTTGGAAATTATCTCATTGCCGTCTGTATGCGTAAAAACAAGATCCTGGGTGTCGGTGTCCAGCACCAACCACCTGCAAGACAACACACACACACACACACACACACACACACACACAACACACACACACACACACACACACACACACACTTTCTGTTGAGCAACATATACATTATTTGACTAATTGTTTTAACACTAAGTTAATCTAACATGTTTCCACAGTATGAACACATTGAGAATCTGTAAACCCCCCATTGATGCTTCGGTTAGTTGATTAGATATGCTGCTGTGAAGTGTTAGTATTGTGTTTCTGAATAGTAACTGTGAGTCCGACCTTCCGGTCATGGTCCCCACAGCCACCACAGCCCCGCTGGGATGGAAACCTGCAGCCCTCCCTGGATCCTGGAGCAGAAGAGAGCATGAATTATTTAATTCATGACCCTTATCATTGAAGAAATTATATTTTAGTTCTTCAAACCCTGATGTTAAAGGTTAAAGTCAGTCACCTCGATGGTCTTGCTCCAGAGGGGCTGATGGGAGTTGGTGTCCCAGAGGTGAACCTGCTTGTCCTGGGAGCAGGTGACAAACTGCTCCATGGAGGGATGGATGTCCAGACCCCACAGCTCATCTGTGTGACCCTGTAACACATTACAAGTCTTATTTAATACACCAGAGACTGCTGCGTGCACAGAGTTATGTTAGCACCTTCCACTACAAACAAAATGATCACAGGAACATGCACATGGTCTAATCGAGTGTGTGTACCTGTACAATAGGAGTTAATGTATCAGGGAAGGCGGCTCTGATGATGGCGTTCTTGGTGGTTCCTACGAAGAGCTCTCCAGGTTTACCTTCAGCCAGAGCCCGTACAGGCCCGAGCGCCTCTCCCACCTGAACACACACACACACACACACACACACACACACACACACACACACACACACACACGGAGAGAAAGCTCACATGTTCCTTTGAAAGCGTCTCAATCAAGATAGAGCTCAAAGAAAACAGGACATGAAAATGACATCATGCATCAGGATACCTTCTTTAAAAAAGGCCCACAAAATATTAAATGGAAACTGATTGTCTCCTCAAAATTATTCTGTCTTTGTCCCTTTGATATACACAGGACACTTCGGCTCCCTCACCTCCATCTCCGCCTGTTTTCTGTAGTCGTGGCCCCACAGCACCACCTTGCGGTCTTTCCCTCCTCCAGACACCATCGTGCCATCCTTCAGGACACAAACGGAGAAGATCCCGCCCTCGTGGGCCGCCGACACCACCTGGCTGATGCGGCTACCACCTGTCAATCAGAACAAACGGGTAAATGGAAACAAAACAGAGGACACTGATCTATTTATATTTTCAGGCTTTTGAATAAGTGGGAAAAACCAATGAAAACATCGCTGGACGATGAGGACAGGGAACATTTTTCCACCCGAGATTTAAAGTAGTAATGCAATAAATGACCATTTTGTTTAGGTAGGTAGCACAACATTTGTTATGGCTACGTTTTAGCAGTGAATCATAAGCAGCACTGTTGCAATAACATGTTCAGACTTCAGTGATTTGGACTTAATCTCTAAATATCTTGCACAAAAGGTTGTGATCATTGCGATTCATTTAGACTCTACCTTTGGCCCAGACATAGATGTTCCCACTGGAGTCTCCAGTGATGGCGTCTCCATTCTCAGCAAACGCCACACACAACACATACTTTGGCTTCTCATGTTTCTAAAGAGAGAGAGAGGGCGGAGGGGGATTTATTGCATATATTGCTGCATCTGTTTTAGTAAACTGTATCTAATGAAACAACAATAGACGGGTGAATTCACACAGTGATTACTTTTGCAGCCGCTAAAACGGACAAATAGGAACCGTGTAATTCTCAAAGCAGCCGCAAAAAGTGAAATGTCCCCCCCCTCCCTAACTGCACTACCAAGCAAACGGCGTCTTGGTGCTTCTGTGCACAGATTTATGAGGTAAAGTGCATAAATCTGGCGCGAAATTGGCCCATTTCTATGCAAATTAGCCTCATTGCAAAAACAGTCCAAGTCACATAGATCAGCACTAACGCCATCTTAAGTACTTTAGCTCTTGTGATTGTCCCCAATATGTTCCATGTTCTCACATTGGAAAGCTCTTTGAGTTTATGGCTTGAAAAGTTAAAAACATTTATATTATTATTCTTATCAGGCTCATTATTGTACAGTCTGATGTGTGTTTGCAAACACCAACAGCCCTGACAGACTTTATATTCCTTGCCTGAAGTTTTGAGGAATGCCTCGTCACCTCGTCGGTCAGGACCTGGAGCTTACGGTCTGAAAGTGTTAGATATTTTTCTTGTTCTGCCTACTGTGTTCTTGCTGAAAAGGTAACATTTATACTGCAAGGATGAGGATAATGGTGTTGTTTGTACTGTAATATCATTAGCATAATATCTTTTGTGGGTCGGACTTTGAGACGGAGACAGTTGTTATCACGGCTGTACCTCAAACACGCCCTGCTTCTTGGTAAGAGTGTTGCCCTCCATGGTCCAGAAGTTGATGTGAGACTTTCCACAGGTGACAACCAGGTTGGCATCCATGGGATGAAACACAGCAGCAAGTACAGAGTCATTGGAGCACTGCGGAGACAGGACGTATCAAGGTGAAAACATGTTTCTCCACCCGATTAATTCAGTGTTCTGAGAAGAATTTGTAACATTGCAAGCGCTTTGTCCCTGCTGGTAATCCATGATTACATTACAGGTCATTCAGCAGACGCTCTTATCCAGAGCGACTTACAGTGAACTAACTACAGGGACAGTCACCCTGGAGGAACTCAGGGTTAAGTGCCTTGCTCAGGGGCACAATGGTGGCAGCCCTGGTATTGAACTCATGACTGGTTTGGAAGGCGTACCACCAGACCACTAGGCCATCACCACCCACTTGTTTGGGTGGTGATGTTTGTTGATCTAAACCAGGAGAGCAATAATGATGCAGCTGTTTAAGTGGGTCGTGGTCAAGGGTCAGGGTACCTTGACGTCAGCCAGTTGCTTCTCCTTCTGCCAGTTCCAGACCGACAGGATGTGATCGTTGGCATCGTCCACAGCGCAGAGGAAGGTGCCGCCGTTCTGAGAGAAAGACAAGCAGTTAGATCTTCATAGAGCAAAAAGGCTGTAACACATATTGTAATATGTGTAAATCACCTGATGGAACTTTGCATAGTATCAAAGCCTCAGTAAACTCGACAGGAGGCGAGGCTGCTTACCGACTTGGAGAAAGCCACACAGGTGACCGCTCTGTCGAACACTCCCATCCCGATCACATGGAGCGTGTTGAGGCTCACAGAGTCCCAAACACGAACATGAGGAGCCAGCAGCTGAACAGACAGGCGACAGAAATCAGACAGATTAGATACAAATATTTAAAAAAACATCTGCTACCAAATTTAAAGATAGTTTTTACTATTTCTAACCATTACAATTCAAATGTATTTATATAAAACACTTAGCCTTTCTTAAAACCTGCTTTAAAGTTAGCAGTGAGTAAAACAGGATGCACGTGATGGTCGCAGTACCTTTCCATCTTTAGAGTTTCCAGCCACTTGCCCTGTTGCTATGGTAACCATGTCAGGATGCACACTCAGGCTAGAAAGAGAAAATATAAATGATAACTTTATTGAAATTGTTTAACAACGCCTCAGGCTTTTATGGAGAAATATGTAACTGAAGATTCAAACAGTTATTCGGATTGAAATGCAATGAAAGGAAACACTTTCAGGATTTACAATCACTTCTGTTTCCATGACAGACATTTTGTTTTGACAGCTGACTTCTATAAATAAGGAAATATTTATTGCAATACAACAATTCTGTGTTTGTAAAACAAAACAAATAAAAACACCATAAGAACCACAGGGGTTAACACGGGATCCTTTTCAAAGCAGTAAGAAGAGTAGAACTTCAGATGACGGCGTGGGAGAGGACAACACGATTGTTTCCCTGTAGAGAAGAGTACATTTCCCAGCATGCCCCAGGGGGGGGATTCAGTCTATTTACATCCCTGTGGCTCCAGTCACAGAGCTCATTCAGGACAAGAGGAGAGAAACAGAATCAGAGCCGTTTGAAACGTTTCTCTCTTTAGTTCATGAGAAAGCATCTGATGAACTGAAGTATTGGAGTTTCAGGTTTGACTAACAGAAGTAGATGGATGGAGAATAATTGAATGAAGAATGTATGTTTCAACAGTGCTAATGTCTTGTTAAAAAGTCACTCCTCTGTTTAAACCAGTTTCCACATCCTGTTGTCCGCTCTACTCCCGCTGCTTTCTGTGCCCTGTGTATTATTGTGCATGTGAACTGCACTCAGTACTTGAGCAGATCTTTCAGCACATCCTTTGATCAAAGGGGACATGTTTACATGAACACAAGATCCAGAGTAAATGGGGGAATCCAGGTTACTCAGGAAATGGGACAGCATGATGCTCTCTCAACCTGTTGTAACTTAAGGCCCACTTCTGATGGTTACAACACCAGGACCACCTTCCCAAAGAAATATAACACGACAAACACATTAAATGTATATTTATGCCTCTGTCAGCTGTAATGACCACAATAAGTATTGTGCTTACCCTCACCGATCACTCCCCGCCATTATAAAACCAAATGACATTTCTTCACCAGCAGTTTGGAGCTTTTGCTGAGGCGGGGGTGTCTCCCACACAACTTTTGTTTCAAAAACCAAACAGTGTGTCCCTGCATCTGAGGGGACGTTAGCTAGCTAACCGTGTCAAAACACATTTCCCTCTAGCTGGTGATGCGTTGTGTTTGTCTTGGTATTATTCAAACGTGCCTGGTCATTGAAATTATGCATTTCAATCAGTCATTTCTTATTTATGTGAATTATTGAGCACATTCAGATACAACAATGACAACAGTAGCTTTCTATATAACAAAGACATTTAAATAACATTTTTATCCAACCATTTAGCAGTACCTCTGCGGCCCACTAGATGGTGCTCTGAGGCCCATTAATGTGTGGCTGCCCATTGGTTGAGAATAGCTGCTCTACACGGACCAGTGGACGGCAGCTCTCATCAGCCTGCAGTTTCCTCACCATTTGACATCGTCGTTGTGACCCAGGTAGTGTCTCTGCTGCTGCTCCTCTGTGTTGTACAGCACCACCACAGAGGCGTTGAAGTAGACGATCTCTCCTGTGGGCAGCAGGTAGAGGTTGGAGCGGCAGTCACGTCCGCGGTAGCCGTACCTGGTCCACTCTTAAGTTAGGGAGCAACTTGGGTGAAGCTGGACCAGCGTAAGAGAACATTTAATATTCAGATTTTAAAGTATTAAGTTTACCGTGCAGCTTATTCCGATTTCTAGAATACGAAAGCAAGAATATTCACTTCAGGTGATCGTACATGTATGATGGAGAATCTAAAAGGTTGTACGACCCAAAGTTTATACTCAACTATGTTAAATTAATAAAGTCTGTCAATTGTTTGGGTTTTTAATCCTCCATCCATCCAGGTTTTCAAAGTCTGACATTTAGAAAAACACAGAACTCCCAGTTTGACAACCTCAGATAATAATTCAATAACTTCTCATTCATTCATTCATTCATAATCCATCCAAGAAACAATTTCTGTGTCTATTTCTCATATTCCCTCTCCCAGTGTGAAGGATACACCCACTGCAGTTTGAGCTTGCGGTCAGGTAGCGCCACCTTGTGGTCCGGGCTGTAGCTCTCCCTCTGCTGATCCGGGACGTGCATGGTGACGGGACGACCTCGGAGGAACATTCTCACGTAGCCGTCATCTGGACGGAAAGAGAGTGAAGAAAAAAGAGACAGAAGTTAAGTGGTACAAAGGCAAGCTGCAGTGACGAGCAGAAGAGACAGGGAGGTGACTGTACACAAGTCTCCTTTTGTGAGTTCATGAGTCTCCATTTAAAACTCAGACCTCACTTCCATCTTTGATCTAATCCTGTTGTGTCGAGTTCTGACATTAGAAAAAGGAGGATTTCCTGTCGTGATTCTCCAAAATCAGACGAGCAGATACAAACAGTGCCTCAGTTGTTTTGTGGTTCTCAGTTCCTCTTTCTGAACGCTCTTTTACTACAGATGTAGAAGCTCTTTAGTACTTCTAATGGATGTTCAATATTTCTAATGAGAAATATTAAATCCTTTAAGAGTACTTCAAGGACTCCTGAAGGCCAATTGAGTTTCACACATCAGAGGCTGCTCATCCTCTTAAAAGCAGATTAAAGTGTGACAGTAATGGGAAGTAAGACATAATGATTAAATGCAGTATTAAAGTAGACACTCACACACACACACACACACACACACACACACACACACACACACACACACACACACACACACACACACATTTACAAAGCATCAGTGGAGTAAAAACTCATCGTACCTGCATTGAAGGTGCATTCTTTGGTTTTGCTGAAACAGAAAAAAAGATAAATCAATAAAATGTTTGCAGTAAAGATTGTTGAGCAGCATAAGATGATTCAGGGTCGGGCTGTCAACCATAAAGGGGAAATAATGGCAGTACCAGCAAGTGCATCAACAATATACACATCATATATAATAAGTATTTTCCAAAGCTCCTGAGACTTTGTTCCATAACATCAGGCGCTTCTAGAAGATTCTGAATTATTTATTCTGCAACCCTAACCCTCAGTTTGATCTTTGGAAGTGCTGCAAAGAACAGACTCAGCAAAGCACGCAGGCCATGCATCATATAACCGAGACTTGGAAGTCCGCTCTTATCCTCCTGCAACTCTGACGTGATGGACTCTGAGGGCAGGATGCAGGTCCATGGTGCTTGGAAATATTCTTTCCAAGACCACGATTTTGATGCATGTCAATTCTTTCTAAAAAGTCTTTGTAGTGTCGTTTTTTTGTTCTTTTCAAAAAAAGGGGCCCTACAGCTCATTTCTGGCCCCCGGCTACAAAAGAAAGTTCAAACTAAACCCTGGGAAACAAAGTTAAAGACAAAGCTCCGTTTTTCTTTGATGAATAGAGGAAAATAAATAACTAATGTGGCTGTGTTTGATCGAGTCAGCAGATACAAAGTAAACAGAGAAGCCTTATTATTTGTGTAGCCACACATGGATGGTGACACGGTTATACACACAGTGAATGTGGTGCAAGTGAAGAGACAGAGAATCTCTACTAAATGTCACAAAGAGAAGCTGAAGGTACTTATATGAACACGTTGGATAACTACTTAAATCTAAAAGGACAGGGTCAGTCATTTTGCCAAAATCCATAATTAAACCTGTCAATCAAAAAAGCTGCAGCTGCCTCATCAGTTTGCAGCAGCAGAGCTACAGACGCAGCTGTTCCTGCATCAGCTGTCTGTCAGCCAATCAGAACTGCTCGCTGAGCATTTCAGTGCACGCTGACCACTCAACCTGTCAGGATGCTGTCAGCCAATCAGATTATCAGGATGTTGAAGCGCTGCCTCAGCTGACAGGTAGATATCACCATGGCAACAGCAGTAAAAGTAAGGCATGGTCAAATAAGGGAGATGGAGGGCGTGTCTCTTGCTGCTCAGCATCAGGAGAGTCTGAGACGATTTGTATGACTTTCATGAGTAACTGTGGAAGCACACAGACAGTTGGTGGCGCGAACAAGCAAAGAAATTAAGCAAGTGAAGAAGACCTGTTAAAATAGTCAAATAATCGGATTTGCAAAAGGTTTTACAAGGAAGGAAATGCATTCATAATCCTGAATATAACCATAACCTTTGCTTGTTAACATGAAAACTCACCAGGACAGCTTCAAGCACCTGATGAACCTCGTGCGTTTGTATTTGTTTAACAGGGCGTTACCCGGGAAAAGACACAGAGCTCTGAGACGTGTCAGTGTCTCTCTGAGCTTGTCAGGTCACATCATGTGTGAAATGTATTCGTAACGTTGTTGTTCTTTTTCCTCATGAAGTTGTTTTGCCACAATGTGTTTTACAAGTCCATAAAAAAAGGTGAAGAGAAAAGAGAATAATTATTAATCATAAAACATCAGAGCGCATGTGTGTGCGTGTTTGAACACAACACAAAGCTTGTGAAGAAGATTAAAAGACTGCGGAGTGAACAGGCGGTTTCTGGGCAGATGGAGATGACCAGCCTGGGTGTCGACTCTTTAAAGTAACCACATAAAGGCCTCTGTGTGTGTGTGTGTGTGTGTGTGTGTGTGTGTGTGTGTGTGTGTGTTCTGGCAAAGATGAGGTGTGGCCCAGTTCTAGCCAATGAGCGCACAAGATTGATTCAGAGACAGTTATTAGTGCAGGGCATGCTGGGTAATTGGCAGCCAGACAGGACTGTGGATCTAAAACTCATGCGGTCGCAGTCACAGTCACAAGATTTCCATGGAGAGGGAATGCACAAACAGACTCATTAACAAGCAGCACTCAGTATATTGTTGGCATGTTCCGCCTGCCTGCGCTCTGAAAACCCAACTGTTTTGTGTAAGAACCAGAGGGAACTAATGAGCAGCCTAAGACCCTTCAGGGTCCCCTGTGAAAGCCTTCAAACAACAAATAGAAACAGTTATTAAAGTGCTTCTCTGACCAAGTCGACATGAATCCTTCCTGTAGCTCAGCTGATAGAAGTTATAGGTAGAACTAGGCCACACGATTACTAAAGGCTGATTCATTTATGTTTGAGGTGTGGAATTGGTGCTCAATTCTAAATTATAACCAGCGCAACTACTGACGACTATGTGATGCCCTCTGGATAAAACGTTTCTCAAAGATCTTTTTGAAGTTCTGACTTCTTTGACCACATTCCCACTGAAAGCCTTCGTGCTTATTTCGGATGTATTGCTCAGATACTATTTTTCTGTTTGGCTGCTCACAATATTTTTTAAATGTGGCAAATATCTGATTGTGAACTGGTCACGGCGCTGAACTGAACCGAATGTGCAAAATACCAACAGTGCGGTGGAAGCCGGTGGATTTGTGAGCAGACGATAACGAGGACAAGGAGAAAAAGAGACACATTCTTTGTGGCACAATGGCTGCTCCTTCTATACGGAGGCGTGTGTGGATGTCAGGATTGGTGGGATCGTGACGTGAATGGCTTCACTGAAACAGGCGTCAAGGGCCACTTTTAACTACAGTCAGTGCTTCTCCACAAGTTGTGACGAATGTTGAGCGATGTAAAAGTGGCATGAATTGATATGACTATTCACACTGAGGTCGCATTGCAAAAACATCTGATTTAGGAGAACATATGACAGGCGTCTTGAATCCGAACTGAAGAGATCAGATTGTTTGGTGCTGATAACACGGTGCAGAAGGATTAAAGGACCACGGTGTAATGCAGATGTTATATTGCATGTGCGTAAAGCTTGTTTGTTTTCATATCTTAAATGTATTTAACGTTTGTACCATCATTTCATATTGTTATACTTCTTCTTGCATCATATTTTGACAACTGAAAACGTATTTTATACATTAGCTGGTTTGCAATGTTTTACTTGCTAAACACCATCAATGGAATATTGTCTAAGTGTGCGCAACTCTTTTTATAAAAAAATTAAATAAATGACATGGTATGATTACAATATATTCCTCATCATTGTATCTTATAAGTAAAGTGCTTCATCATCAGAGTACTGCAGTGATGCATGTGGTTTTATTAGAGAGAGAAGATGGATGTTGCAGTCTAACTGACCCCTGAACGTGTGCATCCATTTCCTGGTCCATTATGACTGAAGTACTGCAGTGGTTTAGCTAATGGACACAAACATATCTGATCATCTTCACTCAACAAGAAATACACAAAGAGACTGAATTCCATATTAGACACATCAGACAAAATACCCAAGAAAAAGAACCAGACAAAACAAGAGAGGGACACTGAGCGAGTGAGGGAGAGACAGATATGATTTGACATACAGAAAAGATCTTATCCTTTTCAACATGATACAGATCTTTTCCTTCATCAGAATGTGCATGGTTTCAACTCTTCAGTTGATCCAAAATGCAGCGGCACGTGTATTGACTAGAACAAGGAAATGGGATCATATTACTCCTGTATTAGCTGCTCTGCACTGGCTCCCGGTAAAATACAGAATAGAATTCAAAATCCTTCTCCTGACTTACAAATCAATTAAAGGTCAGGCTCCAGCATATCTTAAAGATCTCATAGTACCTTATAAACCAACTAGAGCATTACGCTCCCAGACTGCAGGGTTACTTGTGGTTCCTAGAGTCTCTAAGAGTACAATGGGAGCCAGAGCCTTCAGCTATCAAGCTCCTCTCCAGTGGAACCAGCTTCCAGTTTGTGTTCGGGAGGCAGACACACTCTCCACATTTAAGAGTAGGCTAAAGACTTTCCTTTTTGATAAAGCTTATAGTTAGGGCTGGCTCAGGTTTGCCCTGGATCAGCCCCTAGTTATGCTGCTATAGGCTTAGACTGCCGGGGGACACCTCCCTGCTCTCTTCCTTCTCTCCCTCTCTCTTCTTCTCCCTCTCTTCTTCTCCCTCTCTATCTGTATGCATTTATGTAAATATATGTTACTAACTCACCATCCGGGGTATCATCCCCGGAGTGTCTGTCTCTCATGTGGCAGGTTGCCACTGATAAAGTTTACGTCAGGATCATGAATCGTGACAGCGCCTGCTGACCTGGTCCTGCTGGACACCGGGAAGCCTTATTGACATTTTCCTGGATTCATCCAAACTTTCTATTTCTTTTTTTTTTTTTTTTTTCCAACACAACATAATTTCTGTCAAATGTTGTATTTGTACTATGTTGTTTATCCTGTACACACGACATTTATCATCTTTTAGTTGTTCCTTGTGTTTGCAAGAACCTAGAAAAAAAGCTCATCTTTGCAGAATGCCCTTAAATTTAAAAGGGTTATTATCCTTAACTTAACTTTAATTAAAAAAAGGCATAAATAGTGAAACTGGTTTATTGTGACAACACCTGGTTTTAGTGGTGCAAAATGCTTCTCTGCAGTAATGCGGTCAATATGTTGCACGTTAAACAGACGGTCCGATCAATGTTATCAGTGTTTTTGCAAGCTGAGCAGAATCAGTAATCGTAACATCCGTCCCACATCTGCATCAGCCTCCTGTGTGTGGCCACAACCCTGCAGGAGGTTATATACAAACTGTCACTTATAAGCTGCTTTACAGGTTTTAGAAATTAAAACGTTAATTAGAATCCCTTTGGAAAACCTTAAAATAAAAATGTGCAACACATGCAAACAGAACGTGAGCGTGTGATGAAGCGGCGAGTTCCACATGAACGTGTAATATTCTCATTTTCTTCTAAACTTCAATTTGTAACACAAAAGCAGGAGCTCCGTCCTTTCAGCTTCCAGAACATTCACCTCACTGACTGCTGATTACAGTGGGACTAGTCTGTCACTTCACATTTACTCATCCTACAGTGTGTGTGTGTGTGTGTGTGTGTGTGTGTGTGTGTGTGTGTGTGTGTGTGGTTTCATAACCAGACAGAAATGTGACATGTTTGTACAAAGACAAAAGAGCCATTATGACACTTAAAACTGTGCATAATAAAGAGGTCCACTTCAGAAAAAGACACCACATTAAAAGTACAAAGGACTTTTTGATCAGAGGATATGAACCGGAGAGCTCTTTCAATGAAAGATAAGTTTCACTTTCCTTGTTTGAACTACACAATGACCAATTATTTTCTAAATGACATAAACATGTGTTTTATCCTTTTGTCGTTTGATCCATGGTCCACTAACACAACCAGCTCTTGTTTCTGTTGTACTCATGTTACTGCAGCCCCTCCCCACATACGCGCACACACACACACCGCTGCAGACGGGGAAACATACTGCATCAAGGTTGCGTGACAACAGAGCCAACATGAAACAACCCAACTTCCTCAGGCTGTCGTGAAGCCACAGCGACTTTACAGACTTTTTTTTTTTAGACTGAAATTTAACCAAAGGGTGAATCCATTTTAAAAACCAAACCACACTGTGCATTCATTGTGCAACCTGTAATCTATTTAAATACTAGTCAAAGAACCGATGAGGGACTAGCTGGATGTTACATAAAAAAACAGTACTCCTTGTTTTTGTTTCTGAAATTCATCGAGTTGACTTTAAAAGCAGCGTTTGCATTTTTCCAAAGACTTCAGCTACAGTTTCCTTCACACAACACAAACATTTACTTCATGTTGTGTTCAGTAAGAGCATACAAAGTTGTCTTCCTTTATCAGTAAATCCTCTCCGTCCAGTCTCCCGCTCTCTCTGTCAATCATTAACGATTGTAAAGAAACTATTTACCTGGAAGATTTCTTCATGGCTGCAAGGTTTCCGTTACAGTAACAGTGGTGAGCAGTCAGAGCCGTTCCTGTCCTCTACAAAAGCTACAGCAACACACCGACTTCCTCTTTCACTGAACAAACTTTTAGCTAAGCCTGTGGAGGTCCCATCAACCAATCAGCACGCATTTCCTCACTGTGCAGACCCACCCCCTCTGCCTGGTAACCACATCCCCTTTTACCAAGAACGGCTGGGAATCTGGTCCATCAGCAGTAAAACAGGAGAGAGAGGGACAGGAGAGAGAGGGAGAGAGAGGGAGAGAGAGAGAGGAGAGAGAGGGAGAGAGAGAAGACAGGAGAGAGGAGAGAGAGGGAGAGAGGGGATAAGACAGGAGAGAGAGGGAGAGAGAGAGGAGAAGACAGGAGAGAGAGGGACAGGAGAAGACAGGCGAGAGAGGGAGAGAGGGGATAAGACAGGAGAGAGAGGGAGAGAGAGAGGAGAAGACAGGAGAGAGAGGGACAGGAGAAGACAGGCGAGAGAGGGAGAGAGGGAGAGAGGAGAAGACAGGAGAAAGAGGGAGAGAGGGAGAGGAGAAGACAGGAGAAAGAGGGAGAGAGGGGAGAGAGAGGAGAAGACAGGAGAGAAAGGGAGAGAGGGAGAGAGAGGAGAATACAGGAGTGAGAGGGAGAGAGAGGAGAAGACAGGAGTGAGAGGGAGAGAGAGGAGAAGACAGGAGAGAGAGGGAGAGAGAGAGGAGAAGACAGGAGAGAGAGGGAGAGAGAGAGAGGAGAAGACAGGAGAGAGAGGGACAGGAGAAGACAGGCGAGAGAGGGAGAGAGGGAGAGAGGAGAAGACAGGAGAAAGAGGGAGAGAGGGAGAGGAGAGAGGAGAAGAAGGAGAAGAGGGAGAGAGGGAGAGAGAGGAGAGAGAGGAGAAGACAGGAGAGAAAGGGAGAGAGAGGAGAATACAGGAGTGAGAGGGAGAGAGAGGAGAAGACAGGAGAGAGAGGGAGAGAGGAGAAGACAGGAGAGAGAGGGAGAGAGAGAGGAGAAGACAGGAGAGAGAGGGAGAGAGGAGAAGACAGGAGAGAGAGGGAGAGAGGAGAAGACAGGAGAGAGAGGGAGAGAGAGAGGAGAAGACAGGAGAGAGAGGGGGAGGAAAAGACAGGAGATAGAGGGAGAGAGAGGGAGAGAGAGGGAGGAGAAGACAGGAGAAAGAGGGAGAGAGGAAAGAAAAGAAAAGAAAGAGGGAAGAGGAAAGCAAAGTAGACGAGAGGAAAGGAAAGGATGAGTGTCAATTAGAGAAAGAACATTAGACACAATAAAGTACAGAAGAAGACAAATGAAGCAAAGAGAATATTAGATTAAGAAGTAAGACAATAAAAACAATGGAAACCGTGTGTGTGACTGTATAACCAAAGATAAACTTCCTCCGGGTTTGTTCACCGAGGACAAGTGATCCACGTGTTGTGTTCACTTGTCTGTGACACATGGATACTTCACTGTCCGTCACGCTCACAGCTGTGGCATCACAAGGTCTAACAGCCAGTTAAATGTAAAACATAATTCATGCTGACGTCTGAGATCTACTGCAGGCGAACAGGAAGAGCTGACTGTGAAACGGAGCAGACACAGATGATGATGAGACACATCAGACGATACTAATGATGATGTGCAGAATCCATCTCTCTCTCTCTTCTCAAACAAACAATGGGAATAATTCAAGCCTGAGTGCGATTTAAACTACAGAAACTCTAAACCAGTGGGTCCCACGCTGAAGGATGCAAAATACTATTCAAATATTAAGGATAAGGACAAAGCTTGGCTTCAACACTAATAAAGCAGAGGCTGAAACTAAGTAAGGAAAAGGAAAACAATATAAAAGATCTGTTTGGTCTTCTTCCCTGTTAAACTAAAACCTAATGCAAGGTGCAGCGCGTGAGCAGCGCAGTCCGGAGCTCGTTTGTGTTATACAGGGACGATACGCTGAAAATCCAGAGTTTTAAAAAGGTCAGATACGGTCATGGGTTTTGTTTATCTTATTGAGTTGTTGTTGCCTTTATCATAGAGATAGGACAGATAGATTTAACCAAACAATCCGTTTCTTTCTGCCTCTGATTGGCACACCATGTGTTCAGGCTGACCGACAGGTGTCGGCCCGTGTGGCGCTATAGTCTGTCTCCAGACAGAAATACAGAAGAGAGAGAGAGTAGAGCGGTGAGACAGCTCATTACAACAATCTAAAGTGACTGACTGAACTCCTCCACAGCCCTGCTGACCCACGGTACACATGTTCGGTAGGTTGTTTGTTTAATGGCAACATGGCGTTCTCTGTTACACCTGCCTTTGTGTAAAATGTGTAGTAAATCACAGAGTAGTAGGGAGGTGTTTAAATTAAGTAATGAGAGAATTAAGAGACGCCATCACGCTGGACAAGGTTGTTACCTTTTGCCTCCGGAGGAGCTGCTGGAGGAGGTGGTACGACTCCGACTCTCCGCTCCCATCTCCCTCCTCACCAGGGTGAGACGCTCTGTGGACATACTTTTCCTAAAGGAGACAAAGGTTTTGTTTAACAGAAATGAGTAAGTTCTGACAAGTCTGTTTCCCAAGTCTACTGCTAAAAATGAAGTAACACTTTTTTTATACCTCTTAATGGACTGCAGCACCTCCTTCTTAGGAGAGGAAGGGGAGGAGAGGAGGCGTTTCTGTTGAACGTAGCCATTATTCAGAGGTCTGGAGGGAAGAGCCTGCAGGAGCTGACGCACTGAAAGGTAACACATCATTGTTTGCTTTAGAAAAAGAGGAATTGACAGATGTTCATCATTAATTAATGTGAGACTGTCGCTGTGTACTGTATGTGATGTAGTCGCTGCACCCTGTGACAGTATGTGCAGTAAAGCTTTCATTTCCTGTCTCTGGATCATGTTGTGGAGGACAGTTCTGAAAGATTTTGCAGAAATGCTGATGAGACATGATGACTGATGAGAAAGCCAACTAGCTAGGAAAGGCTGCAGGACGTTGGTCTCTTTTCTCCAGTTACCTTTATTACCCTTGGTAGGTGGTGCTGAAGCTGTGGTGGCCAGAGGTCTCCGCCCAGCAGCATTGACGCCTACGCTCTGCTCCTCACAGTAGCCCAGTCGACGCAGGGCGTCAGCCAGAGCTGCCTTCAACAGCTGGATCTCATCCTCCTGCAGCTGCAGCTTCTGTTCCAGGTGGGAGACTCGGTCCTCCATGTCCATGTTACTGCCGGCCGACACGGTGTCATCTGGACAGCAGGAGAGAGGGTTTTACTTTAGGTTCAAGTTACTGAGACTTAAAGCTTACAAAGCAGATTACAAGGGGTCACGATGGGCAGGTCACAGACTACAAGAAATGACCTCTGCTCTTTATAAATAAAAACACGTTATTATAGACACCAGAGTACAATCCAGCACACCACAGACAGGGTCTTAGGTTATACTAAATAACATCCTGTAAGAGTAATGAAGCTTTAGAGATTGTCAATAGAAAAATAGAAAGAAAAAGACACGACGGTTCAGTCCACAATGACTTGATTTTATGGACGTGCAGTGCTGAGGGAAAACAGTAAAGATCACTTAGCGATGGCTACAAATGGAAGATTAGCAACTTGAGTGCATGTACTGGTGAGAGAGAAGACATTATGTGGCTGTGTGTGTGCCTCAGAGGGAGCGTATGAAAGTAAGAACAAATAGAGAGGAGGTCATTAAAGTTTAAGAACCATGAGTAACTGCTGACTGGATTTGTAAACATGTGGACTCATATATTTGGATATAAACACAAGCAGCTGCTTTAGGGGAGTGTTATAGACATCTGCTGCTTTGTGAATCAATGGTTTTGAGTTTCTCAGGGGCATGAGAGCATACAGGAAACTTGACTGGTTTTAATAATTTAGACTCCAAGTGTAAGAGTGAGTCAGAGAGTAAGAAAAGGAAAACACCAGACACCAGGTTGCTTTGTGTAGACAGCATGGGGGGAAACAAAACAAAGAGAAATGGAGACAGAGAAACAAAGCTGTGTCCTCTTCGTTACATCCTCGAGCATTAAGACGTAAAGGTGCCCTGTGGAGTTCTGAACCATCCCTTGTATCTATGGAGACGTGCTTTAATTGGCAGGTTCCCAATTAGTTTGAATAACAATTCCTGTCAACTACAGTATTTGACTAAATGTACATTTGTCAAATACTTTGGTGTATGACCAAAGGGCTGCAAAACATCCGCTTCATCATTTTTAGTGCTAATTAGCAGATGTTAGCATGCTAAAATGCTAGATATTAAACCTGCTAAACATCAGCATGTTAGCATTTAGTTGCTAAGTGCAGCATGGCTGCAGACTACTGTTGTCAGTCTTAACCACTAAGCAATCTCAGCACTTCTTCTGCATGTCAAATGACTTCATATACAAGCAAATGATCTGCTGTTGACTCCAGCCCCCTCACATCCCTCCATCCTCTCATCTTGAACACTCTGCAGCCTAAATCGTCCACCATCCTCACACCCACCATGATGACATCACCAGAGGCCGGCAAGATTATCTGCGGCAAACTGCCCAGTACGGATTATTAATCTGTGGCCCACATTAACAGATTACAGCCTGATAAAAACAAGTTTCTGGTTGGACAGAACATCTCGACTCTTCATGCATCCTAAATTCTAAACCCTGTCCCCTTTCTGTCATCTAGTCGGCTCTGCGACAGCCATGTCCCCGTGATCAAAAATGCAGATCTTCAGTCAAAAAAAAGAAACTTTTTGAATATTAGACCAATGGAGAAAGAAGTTTTAGTCTCCTTGAACATTGCAAATCAGTGCCGACAGTGTGTGCTTGAATATTTGTTGCTCATTAATTGTTTATTCAAAAGCTTGATGTGTCTCAGAGGTATCTGTTGCAAAGATCAGGTGGGACACGAACAAAAAGAAAAGTTTTAAATCTCCAATCAACGGTTTCACAGGTTTCTCTGTCCAAATAGGAAGTACACACTGAATACTCCCTGGTATTTATCAACAAAGTCCAGAATCTGTTCATAAAATAGCTACAGTGTCAGTAAGTACTGGACATTTCAGTTTCAGCCTTCAAACACCGGTTTCAGTGAAGACTTTAGTTATTGTCCAATTTGCAGACAATTAGACAGAGCTCATGTCTAAGGCCGCTTGAAAGATAAAACATATACTTATCATTTAAAGAGATAAAAGGCTCAAACAAACCTAACAAATGAAAATAACTTACGCAATAATCAATAATTCAGCAGAATCTAAAATGGAACATCTTCCATGAACTTCCTTGTCCTCGTTTTTTTTAATGCAAAGGTCAAACTCATCATGTGTATCAGTCAGAGATCAGAGCAACAGATTAAAGTGTTAATTAAACTGTACTTGCATTATAAGAGCACTGCACTGTACAGGTCACACTGCTTCAGCACAAGCAAATTTATCACTCCCAGCATGCATCAGCTCAGCGCTGTAAACTGAGATGGGACACAGTGAGTACAGTTACTGTTACTGTATCACATCTTGCAGTCAAATGAGACAGGGCCACAGGGAAAACCAGCTTCAGATTTACATACAGAAATCAAGGGGAGATTTGCATGGCAGGAGTCCAGATAGACCAGCAGCACAATATCAGATCATCTCAAGCCTTCGTCATCGTTCTCACATTTCTCTAACTTTATCTAATGTATTAACAAAGACTGGTAAACCCAAAGCACATTAGCCTTTTGCCATTTACTGATCACATAGATGATGTAGAGAAAGCATCGCAGTCAGTAGCAATACAAGAACGATCCAACTCTCACATGTGGGGATGTTACATTACTAAGAAAACGCTCTCTTTCTTATAATAGAATGCAGGTGAAGTGAAAACACAGGCAGTGGGCACAGTTAATTAAAACACAAACGGAAGGAGTGAGCAAACGAGAGAACAACAGTCATTAACCATCACAGGAGAGGACAGCCTGTTGGTGGGAGGAGATCGCTGGTGACAGGAACAGAAAGGACTCGTGTTGAGAGGAAGAGAGACGAATGATTCATCTTTAACTAAATGTGCCAATAATCTTGTTTATCTAAACTGAAATGAAGAGATAAACAGAAAGAACTAGAATGAGGGGGAGAGAGGAGCACATAGTTACAGAGAACAAATGAAAACACCTGGAAGAAACAGGTGTACTATCCAAAGCCTACTGTATATAGTGAGGCCCTTACCTCTATTATACTTTTTAAGTTGCACTGTGAGCTAATTCCAGTGTGTATTACGTGCATTAATTCTCAGTAGACATTCAGTAGCTACACTACAAAATGGCACCGTGAGTGGACTATTTGTTTCGAAGACTAGCGGGGCACAAAAAGGTTACATTTGTCCTGAGGGTGGTACCAGAAAGTTAAGTCTCAGCTGTGCTTAAAGTTACATCCGTATCTCTTTCTAATGTGCATTAATAATGTAAGATCATCATGTTAACATGCCTACAATGAGCAAGTTAGCATATAACTCTTGGATCCTGACATGGTGCATGTTAACATTAAATGTTTAACATGCACTCAGTTGAATGGTTGTTCAGTTTGATATCAAAGGTGGAATTTCTCTGGCAGCCTGGTGAAAAAGAAATACATAAAAGATATGATATCTGAAGCTGTATAACATGTCAGCGTGTTAACATTTAGCACGTTTAGTTTGAGTTGTAACATGCTAACACTGCTCACATGTTGGGAGTTTCATTCTTTACATTTAACTAAACATGTTAAATGTTTTATACCGAAGAGAAGCAAGGAGAGCAAAGAGGAAGAACAGATTAGCAGGGTTCACCTTCATCTCCTCTACTGACAGGACACCTGTTCTAAAACGCTGCAGAGCTGCTACTTCTCTGTATGCCCTTGAGTTATCACACACACACACACACACACACACAATAACAACGGTCAGACCTCAGCAGTATTCCATTGCTCTCCTTATAAACCAGAGGCCACATCTATTTAATATTCAGCAACACACACACACACACACACACACACACACACACACACACACACAGCTGCTAAATGACCGCAGAAGTGGACACAAGAGAAGGATGGATGGAGAGGAGGAAGAGAAAAAAGAGAGAAAACTGAAAGATAGATGGAAAGATATGGATGATGAAATGCAGAGGGGGTGGGCTAGTGAGAGTGTGTGTGTGTGTGTGTGTGTGTGTGTGTGTGAGAGAGAGACAGTAAGATGGACAATAGGAGGTCGGCGCAGGGCAATCAGAAAATTGAAGGCTGCTGAAATATTCATGGTGCAGTGAAGTGATGGTGAAGGTGGAGCTCGTCTCGCCTACCTGCCATTGTGCCACGCTAAGTGCCTGCTCCCTCCTCTTGTCAATCAACCAGAGTGTCAGTCCACAGCAAACACTCAGACAGTCAGGTTTTCCACTTGCTCCCACTCTTCTTCCCCTAGAGGCTTTCTGTAGTCCCTCCCTGCCCCGTCTGCGATCAGTGCTCGATCACTCTCTCTTATACACACATATACACACACACAAACATTCACAAACTCTCATCTCCCATCCCCTCCTGCTGAACCACTCCCTCGTCCCACTCCACTTCCTCCTCTCACCCGCTCTTCCTGGACCACTCCCTCTTATCGTCCCCTCCCCCCTTTATTTCCCTACTCCTCATTTCCCTTCTTCTCCTCCTTCACGTCCATCCCTCCTCCTCCCATCTCGCTATAGGCAGAGAGGACACAGGCAGAAGGGGTGGAGCCTGGCTCAGGGCCACAGACACACACACACGATGCATCAGCATCAGCATCAGTACAGCCAGGCACCGCCAGGAAGAGATGCTGTAGAGCCAGACTTCAGGATCACGCACAAGCACGCGCACACACGGCCCACATGCCCTTACTCACATTTGCATACGAGTAAAATTCAAATGTACCAAATGACCAACGGTCATCATACATACAACTACAGCCACACTGTTGCACTGGGTGACATGTTCCTTCATTATGAACAAACACACTGTAGTTTATTTTTGACTTAATCCCACATACACCGTCCTGCTGCCACAAATACTCACTAGAGCCCCAAATGTGGATTAATCCACCTGAGAACAATGTGCTGTGATTGATAGCTCGTGTTGCTGTAACACTGTAATCTCAATCTCCAGCTCAAAGAACATACTGTACTCTGTGCTGCTAGCATGGACCCAGAATGCATCTATGCTATCCTTTACACTGCAGAGATGGTCCTGGTGTCATTACGTGCTGTGTTAATGTGTGTATTTCCAGAGTACACACAGCTATAGCAGCACTATACAATATATTTAAATACATCACTCCTACCAAGCTGAACGACAAAATAGGGTTACAATAGAAAAGATTCCACTAATGGAGCCCAAATTCAATTGTGGATGTGAGCACTAGAATGACGCCCTGCTGCAACTAAATGAAATCTGAGAGTGAAACTGCACAGAGAAAGAGAAGTACAGCTCAAACGTCCTGCAGACACTGAACACAACAGGTCTGAGAAGAGTGCAGGTTACTGTGTCTGATGATGTGTGTGCACCCACAGTTCCCCCGTACTGCCATGTGGGGCTGCTGCTGTGTAATTTAGCACAGTGCAGATTTAAGAGATTGTGAAAGTATTGCATTAGGGATTGGTTTCATACTGCAGTGGCTCTTTGTGTAATGGTTTCACATAAATCTCTGTGCTGATGCTTCTGTGCTTGTTGAGAAAAAAACAAATCCTTAGGGTTTGTTTTATGCTGCTTGGAGTCCCAGAGGGGTAACGTTTAAAGGGATGCACTAAGGAAGCTACACTGACTCATTATATAACATCCATCTTGCACCTGTGTACAATAAAACCATAAAAAGGGAGAATGCAAGGTGTATTTACTCAAAATGTGACCAGGTGGCAGAGGAGAGCCGACCTGTAGAGGGCCTCATGTTACAGTGAGAGGACAGATGGCAGAGGAAAGAAGACATCAAATAAAAGACGGATCGGCACAACAAAAGTGGAAGAAAGAAGTCGGTTTATGAAGCTCACTTGGCAGATGCTGCACTGCTGAGAACAACAGCCCATCTAGACTCCGAGACGTTCTACCGTCTTATTATTCTCCAGTGGGCTCGGTTCTGTCTACACACCTCATTCCCCTCCTGCCTTCACAGTATTCTCAGGTGTGGCTCACACAGGCCTATTTACAGCAGCAATTTCAGCCCCTCACATGGTAAATGTGTTCACTATTTAATACTGTCATGTAGTCTGTTCATTTGTCTGATTAACCGCTTTAAGGCTGTCGTCTTGAGTATTTCACCTCTAAACTGGGTCCATACCATGTCTAATGTTCATATTTTAGTTGTTGTAGTTTGGCATATTTGCTGTATTCTTTATATTGTGTATTGCATTTACTGTGTAAAGCCTGTCGTCAATGGGCAAGAACACCAAACATCGACCAAACTGCTTAAAATGCCGTCTTATAATCTTCACGTGGAGCTCATCCATCTGTGTTTACTGGCACGCTGATGTGAACCGGGAGCATGAGATCAAGCCTCAAAGCACTGGTCGTACGGGGAACCTGCAGACTCCTCAGCCTTGATGGCAAACAGTAACCAGAAGGGAGGTGGACGTGTGGGGTACAAGACATTTACCTCTGACCTCTCAGTGGAAGAGGGCAAAAACACTTTTCAAAACTACCTTAACTCTAAAGCATTATTATTATCGATTAATCTGCAGATCATTTTCTAGATGAATCTATAATCTAGAAAATGTCCAAAAATAGTGAAAAATGTCCAACTCAGTTTGTGTCAGTGAGCGGCGCAAAGATATTCATCTTAATATGATATAAAACAGAGAAAAGTAGGAAATCTCCATATTTGTGAGGCTCAAAACAGCGTTTTCTAGTTCCAGCTCTAGTAGAAATAACCAAAATAAATGTAAAATGTAGTGATTTCTTGGAGTACCACAGACTTTGATACAGTTCATTTGAATGTAATAAATGGCAGACAAAACGTCATTCTTCACTGGACACATCCGGGTTATCAGCTGATCCTCACTGCAGGACCAGCTGTCACTCGACAGGCTCTTCTGGTAACCTGGAGCTGACACTATTCACTTTAAATTTAGATTTAGTCTTTTTCTATGTTCACCTGCGCAAAGTACCTGCGATGTTCAATGTGCAGAACCTGTGCATTTGTCTTGCAGTTGAACTTAAATATGAACCCACTGAGCTGCAGGAGGCTTTGGACTGGCACATGTTGCATCCTGGATAACAAGCAGCGCAGCTCTCATCAGACCTCCCATGACCCCTCGCTGTCTCTGCACCTGTCACTCAATATGGTGGTCTGTGAAGTATAGCAGACTGCAGAGAGTGTGTCCATCCATAGACAGTTTACATGCATTTAACCGACCTCGTGGTGATTTAAGTCTCTAAGACGTGACAGCACGAAGAGAAAAATGACATCGACTATGTTTGAAACAGCTGGGAAACCATCACTACCTTGTTCAGCTGGCAGAGACACTGTGTAATAATCATCTGCCACATTGTCATCCACAGATACGATCTGTCCTGAAAGCAGCAGCAGCAGCAGGGTATTTGCATGATATTTGTCAAGCAGGATGTGACAGATGCAAGCAGGGAGAAGAGCGACAAATTAAACAGCCAAATGACCATCAGAGATCATAATGTATTCAAATACAGAAAATGGATCCTGTTCAGAAGTTGAAAGCGGGGAAATGCTGTAATCAGAACAAGGTTCCCATTCATGATGACAAACACCATCCTTCAGGCTGGTTAGTGTTACAGGCAACTGTGTTTTCAAGACTGTTGAACCAGAGGTAAGTGACACTGACTGATACCTGATATAGGCCTGATATATTTCACTCAAACCCTGAACTACAGCATATCCAACACACTACTGTCAGAACACACGACGGGGAAAAAAGCCTGGAAGTCGTGCAAATCAAGAAATTATCATAATAAAAGGTAGAATAAAATTTAAAAAAACACAAGCATTGCACGAATATTTGAGATGATAAATTAAACTGAAAATGTAATGACATTCATATATAATGCATTCAATCAGGCTAATTTGCACAGTCACTAAACATGTAAGGCTTTTATGCAGCTGGGGGGGGGGGGGGGGGGGGGGGAATGCTACAGTCTTTCCACCGATTGCATGTCAGTGTCAATACATGTCTGGGTCGATTTGTTCACATTTCGGAACACATTTAATTTAATTTCACATACACATTTATGTTTCTGTTGTATGTGATGAGGTGACATGACAAGCCGCTCACCGTTGTTGCAGTACTGTAGCAGCAGGTTGGTGCTGTCATACAGGCTCCCACACGAAGCTATCCTCTCCGACATCATTCCCTCTTCTCTTATTCCTTCTTTCTTTCCAGCTCTTCCGCCTCTCAGTAGGGTCCTTTGTCCACCTTTCACCCCTCTCCGTCTCTTCTTCACGCCGTCACCCCTTTCTGTCTCCCCCACATTCATAAACAGACAAACACATACACCTTTACCTGCTCCAGCTCCCCCTCTACTCTCCCGCTCCTGCTACACACTACCAGCGTCAAGCTCTACACTATGTAATATACTAGACTTCCGCTTCCCCCTTTCGAAATAAGAGCCAAAGCGACGGGCACCACAGCACATACATGACACCCACATGAGAGATTATATTGTATTTGAAAAGGACTTGTTGATGTGTGTGAACTCAAATATGATTTCCACAACATTTAAATGACAAATAAAATGTCCATAGAGTACCCTTTCCGTGAAAATATCTGTGCAAAACATTTACATTAGTCTCTGTTATTTCCCTTTATTTCCTAGCCATAGGCTGTAGCTTCACATAACACAAACAAATAAAATATTCCTTCCTCACATGTTGACAATGATTATTTTGTTCATGCCATTCAGCTCAATTATTTTTATTGGATGAATTTTGTCATGTTGTTACAACTCAAAGCATAACAGTCACATAATCTGTTGTCGAATTCATCCCTTAATAATGCTCTCTATTTTTCAAATTGATTGACACTGTGTTATAGTTCAAACATTGCTGTGTTTTCTAGCAGAATTCCAGTTAACATCAATTCCAATTTCCAGTTTCCAATAAAAACATGATAACTTTGAGGCTTGTTTTGTGACGGATAAAGCTATACTCGACACGTTGCATTAACTGCATTTGTGCATGTATTGCTAATATAGTTTTGCATAGCCATACCTATCTCCGCAGCGATGCATCGCTTATAAAAACAAGCCTACGCTTTTATTTTGAAGAGCTAACAATCAGTGTTCCTGTAGTAAACTGTTTCACTCTCGCGGACTTGACGAGACTTCCTTGCCTGTATCTGCCCTGCGTACCGCTGTTACTATAGCAACAGCCTCTCCACCAGCTCCGGCTCCCGATCATTGGAGGCGGGAGAGAGACAGAGCTGAACTGTATCTGATATTATATCCACACAACCGGAGCTGCTGTTGTCGGTTGTCTTTACGTGCGACTAAAGCTTACGTTTCTGTAGAGAGAAAGGTGATCCCGGTGTCGGAGTTGTGCTCCTGAATAATTCACAGGGAGACGGTGTGAAACACACGTGTTCGTAATTAATGCCAAAGACTATTTAGACAAAGCGGGAGTTTTAACTTCCTGAGCTGTGGCCTTATATCATGTGCGGCAGACAGTTTCATGCGTGCTGAAATACTTCATGTTCAGACACATTAGTATAGTAAGCTATTCATATGACTTCCCGATAAATCATAAAAGTACAAATTATAACACACGTTTTTCTTGACTTCAGTTGACTGGATGTAAATACCTCAGATAACAGGTCACATTAGGCTACACCATAAATACTCATGTCTATATCACGATCCCGGGATTCTTTCTTTTAATTTCTTTTATTGACAGGAAGTTTGTACTATGTTGTCATGTCTACCTTGACGTTTTGCCTTGATGTAGTTCACCCATGTGACCACTGGGGGGGCAGTAAACACTCAGGAACCTTAATGGCATCATGTCAATAATCGACTCCACAGCATCAAAGCAACTCCAGGCCAATATATTTTTATTCAAACAACTTTTTTCAGTTTTTAATAATAGTTGTATCACTGTTAATATTTGCAACTATTGAACTAATAATGGCATGTACATATTGAAGTTTATGATTATACTCTGTACGCTGATTTAATAGTTGTGCAGTTTCTTCCTGTGACCACCGTTAGTCAGTGAACATTCACAATTATATGTGGAAACCAGTCCACACAGCACCGAAGCAGACATGAGAGCAAGAACTACAGAGAGAAAACTGCTTTTAAAACAACTATTATGAGTAGGGTATTTACTCATTCTTAATGTTATGATTTTTAATAATCACACAAATAATGATTTGTACATATTAAATAGGATTGTACTTACATTAACAGTGTATTTAGTACCGCAAGTCCTCACTGTGACCACAGCAAACACTCCAGTTCCACCAGTGTCAAGGAAGAAAACAAGGATGTAAAAGTTATGATATAATTCAAGCAGACCTTATAACAATATACTTGTTGTCTAGTGACTGTCTGCTCAATCTGCTTCCTTGAAATGATTAAATTAGAAAACTGCTGTGTCCTGTGTGTTTTATGTAGTCTATTGTGGTGGTTCCTCACGGTGGCCACTAGACGGTACAGTAATGTTTATAAATACATTTATGTCAACTGTCAGTTCCATCAGTGTAAAGTCACAATACTACATGAATACACTAACACTTCGGTTAAGAACTTTCAAAAATGAAACAAAATGTACATATTTGTTCACTTCTGAGAAATACTGGATGTATATTTGAGTGGTAAATAATAAATATTAGAAATCGGAAAGAAAATAATTGATCATAAGAGTCAGGACTTTATGTATTGAAATGGACACAATATGTTGGAACAAATGCTAAGTGTGTATTAGTAGAGATACTATTAACTTTAGATGCAGTAGTCTGAACAGACTTTGAGAACATTTCTGAATCAGAAACTGTTGAACATGTGCTGTTTGTTTAAAGCAGGAAATGGATAACGGAGAGACTGGACATGGTGGGAGAAGTGCAGAGATTAGAGCAGTCAGGAGCAGGAATAAACAAGCCTACTGGTGAATATGGTCAAAGTGGGCGGAAGATGTTTGATTTAGGGCACATGGCACAAAGCCGGCAAAAAGAAGATTCGTAATGCGCCTGCGCCATTTACGTAGAGTTGTTGTTGTCACGTGATAGCTGACTCAACGCCTCAAACTTTTGCCGAGTGGTTACTAGTGACTTCTTAAAAATGACGAAATATTAAGAAATACTCTCTGCTGACGTGTGGCTAAGATGTATATAAGTACGTTCAAAGTCGCCTTGGAGCACTGAGTCATTTGAAGCGATATACTAACGGCGTTAAAAACAGAAACGGTTTGTAACATATGTGCGTAAAGCACCTAATGTTAGCATTAGCATTAGCATCTTCAGAGGAAGAGGTGCTCCCGACAACCGACACAACTGACAGTGAGTTTATTTTAAGTCACAAATGATTCGGAAGATGTTTGTGGGATGATTGTATTAACTATTATCAAATGTTGATGTTATGCAAAGAGCAACACTTTTAGCCTTACTTACAGCATTTAGCCCGGAAGTTAGTTAGCTATAATAGTTTGAAACTCTACAACTGTTGTTCCTAGATTTACTCCTGTTCTAATATTTACGTCTTCCTGTGACCCAAAGATGGAAAAAGCCCCCTCGAAGTTTGCATTACATAGTATCTGAGTTTAGTCAGTCTTTGTAAAGTCCCTGTAAAACTTCCGTACCTGCATGCAAACCTCATGTAAATATTATAGAGTCCATGGTAAATAGTAGAAGAGCTAGGTGTTACTGTCATGAGTAGGCACGTGAAGGACTGGGCACTACTCTAGCCAAAAGCAAAACGAGGTGAGCGCACTAACATTTTCCTCTTTCATTTGCCTTGATATTAAACCATGAGGCAGATCCCAAACTGTCTGCGCGTGTCAGTGAGTGTGACTTGTTAATGGATATTTATGGACACACACCAATTTTAAATAAAAAACTAATTTGTGTGTTTTATCTCAAACACTAAGTCTCTGAGCCCACACAGTCTGTCACTAATGCTCTGTAACGGGACCAACTCTTGATTTCTAGCTTTAGTATTTTGTCGGATATTCAGAGTAACTAAAGAATCCAACGCGTGGTTGCAAATCACATTAGAAATGCTTTACAGAAGGAAGGAAAGAGAACAGTAAATACAATAAACTGAGAAGATGTATGAAAACAATCAGAATAAACCTCAAAGAAAACAAATGGTGTTTAAGATGGTTTTAAAAGATTTGTTCTGTTGATTGCGAGTGACTGTACCAGAGTTGAGGAGCAACAACAACAAAAGCACAATCGTTTTCAGCCTCGACCCTTGGGACACCCAGACGTCTGCACAACAACTCCATCTCTTGTTTCCTGTTATCACCTGGCTCCTTCCACTGTCAGTTTTTCAGTTAAAGCAGAAAGATTGAATAATAATCTCACAGTTGTCTATTTCCCAGGCTGTTTTCAGTATGCGGAACCGACCGAGGGGATCCCATCTGGGCTTGATGCTGCTGGCCTCCCAGCTGTTTCAGGTGGGTGTGGACAACATCCCCCCAGTCACCCTGGCTGTACTGGGACTCAACGTGTACCTTTACCTGTTTCCTGCAGCTCCACTGATGCAGGTAATACACAAATAATAATAGTGATAGACAGTTTATTATTTACACAATTTTCTGCTTTTCTTTGGTTTAAATCAAAGTAAATAATAACTGATACTATATATATACATACATCTTTGACTTACTGTCCCGGTCAGCGCTTGGACCGTCTTGCAGGAAAGACAAGTACCAATGCCTTGTGCTCTATGAAGTCAATGTTATTAGTACTAATATGAATAATACTATCACTCCAATCCTTAGGCCTGTGTGAGTGTCCAGCAGGCATACTGGTTAAAAGACTGGCGCCGCCTTCTGCTGTCCCCGCTGCACCATGCGGATGATTGGCATCTCTACTTCAACATGGTGTCCTTCCTCTGGAAAGGCACCAAGCTGGAGCGACGGCTGGGCGGCCCCTGGTTCCTCTACCTGCTGTCCGTCTTCTCTCTGCTCACCGGATTGGTCTATCTGCTGTTGGAGGCGTCGTTAACCGAGCTCACCCAGGACCAGTCCTACAGCATGGCCTGTGCGGTTGGCTTCTCGGGTACAGACTTATCTACGAATCTCCCAAGATGTGCAATAATAATAAATAATAAAATAAAGGACTTTTTCTGTAGCTCTACAATGATGCAATATGGAATACATATCAAAAATATAAATTTTTAAAGTAAAGCCAAATAAATAAAGGAAGTATGTATTTATTAAATTTATATTGCTTTTTACAATGTTCTTCTGTGAAGGTGTAGCAAATGATATTACAATGCAGTATATCAAACTATATATTGTATCTCCTCATACCACACAGCCTACCGCTCTAGTCCCACCACCGTGACATTTCCTAACCTCCCTGTGTATTGATCTTTGTTAATATGACTGTTTCTAGGCGTCCTGTTTGCTCTGAAGGTGCTCAGTAACCATTACCACCCTGGAGGTGTGACCTATGTGATGGGTTTCCCTGTGTCTAATCGCTATACTAGCTGGGTGGAGCTAGTGCTGATCCACATAACATCACCTGGGTGAGTTACCAATCAGACATCTGTATAAAAAGAATCAGGGTTTACTTGCCAAATCTACTGTAGAGATACCCAGGTGAACGTTCTCGATGCATGCCGCAGGGCACGAGCTCGGCCGGGGTTAATGCTTCTGTTGTCAATGTTATCATCAATGTCTAAAGGACGAGTTCACAGATAACCTCTATATATGACAAGTCTGTTGTATGAGGTAAATATGTTTGACTTATTAAAAAAGAGAAATAAAGTAAAACATACTATATGTCAGGAAGTCAAATAGAATAAATGGATAAATGATGTCCAGTGTAAAAATAAAAGTAAAATGTCAGGATTAAAAAAAATAAAAGGGGAAAAAAATAATTAGAGCACACTGTTATAGTAAAAGTTGTCCTGTTGTTCCTACATACTGTCACATGCTATGAATGAAAGTGTCCACCAGGTGGCAGTGTTTCACTAGTTAGGAGTTAATCTGTGGTCTGCCTCTTCAGGACCTCTTTGATTGGTCACCTGGCAGGTATCCTGGTGGGTCTGCTCTACACTGCTGGACCTCTGAAGGCCGTCATGAAGAAATGTGCAGGTCTGAATTTATGTGTGTGTGTGTGTGTGTGTGTGCTGACACAACCTAACTATGACCTAACGCCTTTGTAATTTGTTAACAGGCTACTGTATTAAAACAATTAAAAGTCTAACATGTTGGTTTAATTTATCCTCAAGCCTTAACATGTGAGATTTAGATGTGATTTATATATTATATAATATAATAGCTTCCTGGTAGCTCCTGTTTTCAGTAGCAATACAGGTTGGGTAAGTGGCATAATGGGTGTGTAAAAGATCTGATAACACTGGAGAAAGGTGTGTGTGTGTGTGTGTGTGTGTGTGTGTGTGTGTGTGTGTGTGTGTGTGTGTGTGTGTGTGGTGTGTGTGTGTGGTGTGTGTGTGTGTGTGTGTGTGTGTGTGTGTGTGTGTGTGTGTGTGTGTGTGTGTGTGTGTGTCAATATTAATCCATGTACAAATCTAAATGCACATTAACAGCACTCTGTTTGTTTATCTATATTTTCACCAGGGTTAGTGACATCAAACAGACATAACTCTCCGCCCAACGCATACTACGGCTCTTCAGGTACCAAAGCATTCAAGGAAGGTTATTGTATATACATAAGCTTTTCCAGAATTCGAAGTTGTTCAGTGGCATCACAGGACTTTACTTGTATCCTACTATTGTGTTTCTAAGATTCTAAGATTTCTAGAAGAACTTCAAACTGCAAAGATTGTGGAAACCCCAGCGTATTCCTTTATTCCACTTCCTGTTCCTGCTGTTTTATGAACTGAATACACCTTTTTATTTCATTTTACATTTTTAATGAAACTATATAAGTGACCCATTTTTTAAAGGTCACCATCTTTATTAGGAGCCAAAGGACTCGGGAGGGCCATAGGTAGGATAGGGAAGTCAGAAAGTATTGACAGGCTGACCAACACATTGAAGATGTTGGGCTTTTCACTCGAGCCTTACCCTTAAACACGTTTTTTTCTTAAATTTCAATACTTGTGTGCGTGCGCAGGCTACAGTGGCACCGGTGGAGGACACTCAGGATACCGTCAGTATCCACCAGATTACACAACAAATCCTACAGCATCTTATACAAGTGGACTGACGGAGGACGAGCAGTTAGAGGCGGCCATCAGAAACAGTCTGAATGAGAGAGGTAAGGGAGGATAGTGTCGAGGAATGTGGGGTGGTTGCAGTTACTCTGAATCCAAAATGATTACTAATTAATAGCCAATAAAGACTCAGCTAAAATGTAAAGTGCATGAATCTAATATTATTTTGTTTTGTAGGACAAAGCAGCCAGAGAGGAGCTCCTCCTCCTTATGGTTTCCAGCTCTCTGAGGAGGCGAGAGCTGAAGATATCAGGTTGAGGAGACTGAGGAGGTTTGACAGCTGAACTTTCAGGCAGCAGAGGGAAGGAAGAAGCTGTAGGTGACAAGACAGAAGAGGAGTTTCCCCCTGAGGCCTGGTCCAAACTCTGCTTCACAGGCTGAGGATCCAGAATGAGAAGATCCAACCACACAGATTGACACGTAGCAGCTCTTTTCCAGGGTGCGCCTCTGTGCCTCTTCACTCCATTCTTTACCAAAGAGTTAATGTTCGCTATGAAAAGCTACCTTAATGTGAATCACTAGAGTTCATAGGCTCATGAGCAGGTGAGGCTGTTGATGCATCTTTGGATTGGGGAAAGAGGAAGGTTTAAGGGTAATGTTAATGTTGTTGCACCACTTAAAGTTGTGATTGATACTGGTCATCATATCAAATGCCTTAAAGTCCCCACATTCACCAGCAAAGGCATGGCTGAAATTCTCCTAGTATTACTGCAAACATGTAGTGGGTATTCCTTCCTCATGTCCCAATACAATATTATTAAGTAATGCATAATCTTCTTTTTTTAACAACCTTAACACCATATGTTACCATGCAAGAGTGACGCTGGCTTTAAGCAACGTAAAAACATTTTATTTTACTGCAACGTCAAAGATGTACATTGCTGGCTCTGATTCCCCTAAAGCCCTGAGGCATGATGGGAAGTAGGACAACTTAAATTAGAGCAAAGAAGCCCAACGAGCCACCACCGGTCTAAAGCTGTGGTGCAGTAGAGCTGATGGACTGTACGTCCCTCACTCGCCATCTCAAGTAGGAAGAAGGGGTGAAAAGGTTGTGTGTTAAATATCCAGTATCAAAGTTAAGTCATTTTCATTTATATAAGCCAAATATCACATGTAAAACTTTGGTGTGGTTTTTTAACATTAGACAGATTTGACAGTTTGATTTTGCATATTGCCGAGGGGAGCGTGGGGGCTGAGTGGAGCACAGGGCCCTGGCAGAACATGAATGAGGGAGGCTGAAGAGTGACAGAGAGGATGACAGGATGGGGACAGGGATGACAAGCAGTACGCCACGCACAGCAGTACACAGCAGTACGCCACACACAGCAGGTGCTGCTGCTGCTGCAGTCGGTGTGTGCCCGTAGAATTGGTGCGCATTAAAGGTGTTTCTCGGCATGTTGGTGGCTTCATGACTTCGTCTGTGTCTGCACGTCAGGAAAGTTGCGTCTCAGTTTGTCATCACGTGTCACACCTCGTCTGTAAACAGATTCGACTGATTTGCTCTGAAATGCTCCGAATGCTGCGACACTCACTGGGCGCTGGAGAACGAAACCATGAGAAAAGCTCCTCTCCTGGTTCACGCAGGCTGAGTTCAGTCGACCATTTACAGCGGCGTGGAGGCTCAGCGATGGAAGTTAATCAGTTCAGTGTCAGTTCTATTCCAGGTCACATGGTTGCAAGTAAAAAACGTACTGTTCTGGGTTTTTATATTAAGCTTTAGTAACCAAAAATGTATTAAACCAATTGCAGTGGCTACAATCTCTGAAGTGTTTTTGTTCATCTGTGTCTTCAGTTATTTTTGTTTATTAGATTCATTAAATGGCAATAAAACAACATTTTATAGCACATGTGCTTTTTATTAGATTGATTCCGTTGTTTAGTGGTTCAGATGTTCATGTATGAGTTGTCAAATAAAATTGGGCTGAACAGACACATCACATGTTAAAGGTTCTATGTGTAAGATATGCCAAAACTGAAGACATTAAACAATGAACTAAGATTATCTACAGAATGTGAAGAGGCAGCACCAGTCTGCCCTCCGTACAGAGGGAGAAGATGGAGACGTTACAGCCATGTTCTGTCTGCTTTATAGTTTGTTTATTGGATTACACACTGAAAACTCTTCAGAACAGAGGCGGCTGCAGTCCTATCTCCTCCCCCACCAGGCGGTTATGGGGGAGGAGGTTGTGGTCAAACTTGACAAAGACAGGGAATATCGCCTGGTGAGTGTGGGTGACTATGAATACAGGTGTATAGGTGATTCTTTCTTTTTTTTGTCTTGTCTTGTCTTGTCTGTTTTTGCTTGTCTGCTGCAAAGGTTTAAAGACTGAAGGTGTTGCATCCCCCTGAGGCGAATGTGTTATGTGTGATATTAGGCTGCATAAATACTATTTAAGTGATTGTTTTCCACATAAAATAAAAGTGGGGCAAAAAGTGTACCAATATAAAAACAGCTTTTTGTATTTCACGTATGAATTTACTCATTATGCCATTATACAAGTACACACCTATGCCTAGATAAAAAATGATCAGTGATAAGAGCTCAGACACTGGTGCAGTCTTCAGTCTTGTAACTGAAGCCTGTCGTGAACTCACGAGTAACAGCTGGTAATGTTTGAGTGATTACAAGTATTTACAGAAATATGCCACCATGGCAGAAAAATAAAAACCTGGGAGAAATCATTTTCTCCTGTTAAAAAGCATAAAAGGTCATTTTATAGCTAGAGCTGAACTGATAAAGTTGCGATGTTTGATTAGAAAGTCATCCCTCCAGCGTGGTAACCTTGAAGCTGATGAAGAAACACGCCATGACGGGGCTCTATTTCACACAGCGACATGTAGGTGGGCTGCTGCTTGTGACTGACCTAACATACCCCCCCCCCCGGCTCTGACTGAGCTGAGCCAAGGCGTGCCACCCCACTGCCCCGAAAAACATCCTCCGCTCAATCCAACGTGAAGGTCAATTTGTCTTAGCATCTGCCAAAGTCAGCTGAGATCACAATAGTCTCCCGCTGGACCGATAAATGTACCATTGCATAAATGAAACAAGCCAAAGTTTTTTTCCTCCACCGTGCAGTGATTAACTTCATCATACTCAAATCCTACTCAGCAAGTCATAAAGTCTCGTGGAGAATAGTATTAATTTGTGCAGAGGTATAAGCCCACGGCACATTTTTAGAACAGTTTTATCGCTCGTGTGGCAGAGTTGCATGCTGGCGTTGATGACTAAAGGAACTTGCCACACTATTTATAGGATAATCTCATGAAATCCCCCATCACTCCCAACCCACCCTCACACTCCCACTTATAATTATCCTGCTGACTTTGTTCTCTGCTCTCCCTGTTCTCCCCTGCTCCATGGTGGAACCTAATGGAACTTCCTGTTCCGCTATCAAAGCCCTGCACGCCTACGCGAGTGTCTTCAGTCAGTCAGTTGATTAGAGCTCTGTTCAACAGCACAGTGAGGGAGTTGTCGGTCAAACACGTTTTGAGTCGAAGTCTAATCAGGCAAATAAGTGTATGCTGACAAAAAAAAAAGGGGGAGAGCTCTTAACATGCTGAATTAATCCATTTATTCCATGTGCTCACATATTTTCACAAAGGACCTTCCTCAGCACAAACTCACCAAAATAAGTATATTCCCTGGAGGGTGTTTCATGGCGTGCTTTGATGTCTGTTTTCTTGTATTTAGTCTCATGTAATGTCCTCGATGAAGGTCCAGTCAAATGTAAATGTAATATGTTATTACAAGTCCTAAATATCTATGTGGCTCAAGGTTATTATTATGAACCATATGTTGCATTACAGACAAAGAATAAACAACCAGATGTCAATGTAACAACTAGGCAAATATGTACAGCTATCTATAAAATCAATGTTTTCCTTTCAGGGGTTGCTGAACTATTGTATCCACCTCATCTGTCTTCGGAGGACTTCACAGTAACTGTAATAAGCTAATGTCGGCAGATATCGCCCTGTCCGATTCATCGGTCTAGCTCTTATGTATGTATGGTTGTAAAATATGTATTATATATAGGGAAGGGCCTTTGAAACTCTTCTATGTAGTGAACTGAACGTTGAGTTCACTGTATGCTTAACTACCCCCTGTCCTTTTGCATTATATGTATCAACCTCTGGCTGTGTTGTATAACCTGAAATTAAACTGCACTGTAAGCAGCTCTCGATTTGCCTTTGTTCGTAGGTAAATGTGCTAACTCCAAAGATAGTTGGCCAGATAAAGCAAACGTAAACACTGACAGACGCACATGAATATTCATTTGATTTCATCCCCAGAGCACAACCAGCCTCAGAGGTTTTACATTTTTCCAGAGGTTGAATTTGTTTTGTTTGCCGACTTCCAGCATGAACTGTCCGACACTTGGCTAGCTCCTCAGCAAGTTGAGGGTTTGACAACAGTACTTGAGTCTAAAATCAAGTCAAATCTACTCTTACACTTATTTCTTTACCCGGTTGTCTTCGGTGCTGCTGTCACACAATCTCTCCCTTTTACATTTCTGTCTTTTGTTCTCTCCTGCATCTCAGCATCTCCTCCGCGCTCTCCTCCCGCCTTCTCTAAAACTCTCTTTTCCCCTTTTTCTCTCTGTGTCTCTGCCTCCTTGTGAGCGTCTCTCTGCTCCTCCCTTGATGTTTCTTTCTCTTTGTCTCTTGATTCATCTCACACAATCTAGCACTGGATTTGATCTCACTATACCTCTCTTTCCCGCAGTCTTTCTCTCTCTTGCACACACTCAGACTGTCTCTTTCCTCCGGGTTGCCTGCAGATCAGAGTTGGCATGTCTCTCAGTAAGCTACAGAGTTACCGAGCGCCATGATTCATCCCTGCTATCTGGGTGACCCATTTCTGCACAAACTCGCATATATTAGTTAAGTAATGTAAAGTGTTTTAACACATCAGTTCAACAATATAACTACGCCACCAACATGTGATTCTTTCTCTACTATAGATCTATAACTATAACTAGCCTTTATGCTTTTAGAAATGGTGTGCCACAGGGGTCTATTCTTGGCCCACCATCTAGGAGTAGGCCTCAGTCTGAAGAACATACTAACCAACCGAAATACAGGTAAATACGTTTTCCTTCTATCTCTGACGGCAGATCAAATCCTAGAGATCATTTGAATGACCACTAAATGGAAATACCAAGAGATCAATCCCACCATGACAACAGCTCTGTTTACCACAACATGATGTTCAGTCCCAAAGGTTTTTATTCAATTCAAAGCAAGCTAAGACCTTGCTCTTATAAATAAAACACGTATTATAGACACAGAGTACCATCCAGCACACACAGACAGGGTCTTAGGTATCTAAATAACATCCTGTAAGAGTAAGGAAGCTTTAGAAGATTGTCAATCGAAAAATAGAAAGAAAAAGACACGCGGTTCAGTTCCACAATTGACTTGATTTTAGCGACGTGCAGTGCTGAGGGAAAAACAGTAAAGATCACTTAAGCGATGGCTCCTACAAATGAGATAGCAAACTTGAGTTGCATGTACTGGTGAGAGAGAAGGAACATTGTGGCTGTGTGTGTGCCTCGAGGGAGCGTTAGAAAGTAAGAACAAATAGAGAAGGAGGGCATTAAAGTTTAAGAACCATGAGAACTGCTGAGGATTTGTAAACTATGTGACTCATAATTTGGATATAAAACACAAGCGAGCTTTAGGGGCGTGTTATAGATATCTGCGCTTTGTGAATCAATGGTTGTTGGAGTTCTTCAGGGGCATGAGAGCGACAGGAAACTGGAATGGTTAATAATTTAGACTCCAAGTGTAAGGTGAGTCCGAGGAGTAAGAAAGGAAAACACAGGGACACCAGGTTGCTTTGTGTAGGACAGCATGGGGGGAAACAAAACAAAGAAATGGAGAAAGAGAACAAAGCTGTTGTCCTCTTCGTTACATCCTAGAGCATTAAAGACGTAATAAAGGTGAAATGTGGAGTTCTGAACCATCCCTTGATCTATGGAGACGTGCTTTAATTGGCAGGGTTCCCAATTAGTTTGAATAACAATACTGTCAACTACAGTATTTGACTAAATGTACATTGTCAAATACTTTGGTGTATGAACCAAGGGACTGCAAAACATCAGCTTCATCATTTTTAGTGCTAATAGCAGATGTTAGCATGTAAATGCTAGATATTAAACCTGCTAACATCAGATGTTAGCATTTAGTTGCGAAGTGACAGCATGACTGCAGACTACTGTTGTCAGTCTTAACACTAAGCAATCTCAAGCACTTCTTCGCAGTTGTCAAATGACTCATATCAAAAGCAAAATGATCGCGTTGACCTTCCGCCCCTCACATCCCTCCATCCTCTATCTTGAACCTCGCAGCATTAAAATCGTACACAATCCTCACACCACCTGATGACATCAACCAGAGGCGGCAAGATTATCTGCGGCAAAACTGCCAGTACGGATTATAATCTGTGGCCCACATTAAACAGATTACAGCCTGATAAAAACAAGTTTCTGGTTGGGACAGAACATCTCGACTCTTCATGCATCCTAAATTCTTAAACCCATGTCCCCTTTCCTGTCATCTAGTCGGCTCTGAGACAGCCATGTCCCCGTGATCAAAAATGCAGATCTTCAGTTTAAAAAAAAGAAACTTTTTGAAATTAGACCAATGGACGAAAGAAAGGAAGAAGTTTTAGTCTCCTTGAACATTGCCAATCAGTGCCGAACAGTGTGTGCTTGAATATTTGTTGCTCAGTAATTGTTGGATAAAAAGCTGATGTGTATCAGAGGTATCTGTTGCAAAGATCAGGTGGGACACAACAAAAGAAAAGTTTTAAATCTCCAATCAACGGTTTTCACAGGTGTCTCTGTCCAAATAGGAAGACACACTGAAGACTCCCTGGTATTTAGCAAACAAAGTCCAGAATCGTTCATAAAATAGCTACAGTGTCAGTAAGTCTGGACATTTCGTAGGTTCAGCTTCAAAACACCGTTTTAGTGAAGACTTTAGTTATGTCCAATTTGCAGACCATTAGACAGAGCTCATTGTCGAAGCGCTTGAAAGATAAAAACATATACTTATCTTTAAAGAGATATAAAGGCTCAAACAAACCTTAAACAAATGAAAATAACTTACGCAAATAATCAATAATTCAGCAGAATCAAAATGGAAATCTTCCATGAACTTCCTTGTCCTCGTTTTTTTTTAATGCAAAGGTCAAACTATCATGTGTATCAGTCAGAGATCAGAGCAACAGATTAAAGTGTTAATTAAACTGTACTTGCATTATAAGAGCACTGCACTGTACGGTCACACTGCTTCAGCAAAAGCAAATTTTTCACTCCCAGCATGCATCAGCTCCGGCTGTAACTGAGATGGGACACAGTGAGTACAGTTACGGTTACTGGATCACATCTTGAATCAAATGAGACAGGGCCACCGGGCACAACCAGCTTCAGATTACATACAGAAATCAAGGGGAGATTGCATGGCAGGAGTACAGATTAGACCAAGCCGCACAATATCAGATCATCTCAAGCCTTCGTCATCGTTCTCACATTTCTCTAACTTTATCAAGTATGAACAAAGATGGTGAACCCAAAGACACATTAGCCTTTTTCAATTACTGATCACCATAGATGATGCAGAAGGAAAGCATCGCAGTCAGTAGCATACAAGAACGACCAACTCTCACACGTGGGAGATGTTACATACTAAGAAACGCTCTCTTTCTTATAATAGAATGCAGTGAAGTGAAAACACAGGCAGTGGGCACAGGTTAATTAAAACCAAAAGGAAGGAGGAGCAAACGAGGAACAACAGTCATAACATACAGGAGGACAGGCATGTGGTGGGAGGAGATCGCTGGGAAAAGGAAACAGAAAGGATCGTGTTGAGAGGAGAGAGACGAATGATTCATCTTAACTAAATGTGCCAATAATCTTGTTTATCTAAACTGAAATGAAAGAGATAAACAGAAAAGACCTAGAATGAGGGCGGAGAGAGGAGCGACATAGGTACAGAGAACAAATGAAAACACCGGGAGAAACAGGTGTACTATCCAAAGCCACTGATATAAGTGAGGCCCTTACCTCTATTATACTTTTTAAGTTGCACTGTGAGCTAATTTTCCAGTTGTGTATTACGTGCATAATTATCAGTAGACATTCAGTAGCTGACAATACAAAATGGCACGTGAGTGGACATTTGTTCGAAGTACTAGCGGGGCAACAAAAAGTTACATTTTTCTGAGGGTGGCACCCAGAAAGTTAAGTCTCAGCTGTGCTTAAAGTGAACTCCGTATCTCTTGCTAATGTGCATTAAATGTAAGATCATCATGTTAAACATGCCTACAATGAGGCAAGTAGCATAAACTCTTGGATCCTTCATGGTGATGTTAACATTAAAATGTTAACATGCACTCAGTTGAATGGTTGTTCAGTGATATCAAGGTGGAATTTCTCTTGGCAAGCTGGTGAAAAAAGATAGGATATATGAGCTGTTATAAAACATCATTGTCAGCGTGTTAACATTTAGCACGTTTAGTTTGAGTTGTAACATGCCCAATGCTCACATGTTGGGGAGGTTTCATTCCTTTACATTTAACTAAAACATGTTAAATGTTTTATTACCGAAGAGAAGCAGGAGAGCAAAGAGGAAGAACAGATTAGCAGGTCACCCTTCATCTCCTCATATGACAGGACACCTGTTCTAAAACGATGCAGAGCTGCAATTATCTGTATGCCCTTGAGTTATCCACACACACACACACACACACACACACACACACACACACACACACACACACACACACACACACACAACACACACAACAACACACACAACACAATAACAACGGTCAGATCCTCAGCAGGTCTTCCATTGCTCTCCTTATAAAACAGAGGCCACATTCTATTTAATATTCAGCAACACACACACACCACACACACACACACACAGCTGCTAAATGACCGCAGAAGGGAACACAGAGAAGGCTGGATGGAGAGGAGGGAAGAGAAAAAAGAGAGAAACCTGAAAGATAGATGGAAAGATATGATGATGACATGCAGAGGGGGGGGGCTAGTGAGAGTGTGTGGGTGTGTGTGTGTTGTGGTGTGTGTGTGTTGTGTGTGTGGTGGTGTGTGTGTGTGAGAGAGGGACAGTAAGATGGACAATAGGAGGTCGGCGCAGGGCAATCAGAAAATTGAAGGCGCTTGAAATATCCATGGGCAGTGAAGTGATGGTGAAGGTGGAGCTCGTTCGCCCTACCGCCATTGTGCCACGCTAAGTGCCTGCTCCCTCCTCTTGTCATCAACCAGAGTGTCAGTCCCACAGCCAAACCAATACAGACAGTCAGGTTTTCCACTTGCTCACACTCTTCTTCCCATAGAGGCTTCTGGAGTTTTCCCCCCCGGCCCCGTCTGCCGATCCTGCTCGCTCCAATCTCTCTTATACACACATATACACCACACCACAACATTAACAAACTCTCATCTCCCATACCCTCCTGCTGAACCACTCCATCCCAATCCACTTCCTCCTTCCCCCCCTCTCTTCCTGGACCACCTCCCTCTTATGGTTCCCCTCCCCCCTTATTCCCTACTCCTCATTTCCTTTTTCTCATCCTCACGTACAATCCCTATCCTCCCATCTCGCTATAGGCAGAGAGGACACAGGCAGAAAGAGGGGTGGAGCCGGCTCAGGGGCCACAGAACACACACACACGATGCATCAGCATCAGCATCAGTAAAGACAGGCACGCCAGGAAGAGAGATGTAGAGCCAGACTTAGATCACGCAACAAGCACTCGCACCGTGCACACCCGGCCCACATGCCCTTACCACATTTGCATACGAGTAAAATTCAAATGTACCAAATAGACCACGGTATCATACATACAACTACAGCCACACTGTGCACTGGGTGACATGTTCATTCATTATGACCAAACACCACTGTAGTTTATTTTTGACTTATCCCACAACACCGTCCTGCTGCCACAAATACTCACTAGAGCCCCAAAGTGGATTAATCCACCTGAGAACAATGGGCTGTGCTGATTAGCTCGTGTTCTGTATAACACTGTAATCTCAATCTCCAGCTAAAAAAAATAATGTACTCTGTGCTGCTAGCATGGACCAGAATGCATCTATGCTATCCTTTAACACTGCAGGATGGTCCTGGTTGTCATACGTGCTGTGTTAATGTGTGTATTTCCAGCGTACACACAGCTAAGCAGAACTATACAACTATATTTAAATACATCACTCCTTACCAAGCCTGAACGACCAAAATAGGGTACAATAGAAAAGATCCACTAATGGAGCCAAATTCAAATTGTGGATGTTGAGCACTAGAATGACGCCCTGCTGCAACTAAATGAAATCGAGAGTGAAACGCACAGAGAAAGAAGAAGTACAGCTCAAACGTATCCTGCGACAATGAACAAAACAGGTCTGGAAGAGTGCAGGTTACTGTTGTCTAGATGATGTGTGTGCACCCACAGTTCCCCGTTACTGCCATGTGGGGCTGATGCTGTGTAATTTAGCACAGTGCAGGATTTAAGAGATTGTGATGAACGTATTGCATTAGGGATGGATTTCATACTGCAGTGGCTCTTTGTGTAATGGTTTACATAAATCTCTGTGCTGAGCTTTGTGCTTGTTGAGAAAACAAATCCTTAGTGTTGTTCTGCTGCTGGGAGTCCCAGAGGGGGGTAAGTTTAAAGGGATGCAATAAGGAAGCTACATGACTCATTATATAAAAACATCCATCTGCACTCTGTGTACAATAAAACCATACAAAAGGAGAATGAAGGTGTATTTACTCAAATGTGACCAGGTGGCAGGGAGAGCCGCCCTGTAGAGGCCTCATGTTACAGTGAGAGGACAAGATGGCCAGAGGAAAGAAGACATCAAATAAAAGACGGATCGGCAGCAACAAAGTGGAAGAAGAAGTCGGTTTATGAGCTCACTTTGGCAGATGCCTGCACTGCTGAGAACAACAGCCCATCTAGACCGGAGACGTCTACCGTCTTTTATATCTCCAGTGGGCTCGTCTGTCTACAACCTCATTCCCCTCTTGCCTTCACAGTATTCCTTCGTGTGGCTCACACAGGCCTAAATTTACAGCAGCAATTTCAGCCCCTAACATGGGTAATGTGGTCAATATTAATACTGTCATGTAGTCTGTGCATTGTCTGATAACCGCTTTAAGCTGTCGTCTTGTCTGAGTATTTCACCTCTAAACTGGGTCATACCATGTCATGTTCATATTTTAGTTGCTGTAGGTGGAATATTTGCGTTGTATTCATTATATTGTGTATTGCATACGGTAAAGCCTGTCGTAATGGCAAGAAAGAACACCACACATCGACCAAAACTGCTAAAATGCCGTCTCTTATAATTTCACGTGGAGCTCATCCATCTGTGTTACTGGACGCCTGATGTGAACGGTGAGAATGCGATCAAGCCTCAAAGCAATGGTCGTACGGGGAAACCTGCAGACTCCTCAGCCTTGATGGCAAACAGTCACCCGAAGGGAGGTGGACGTGTGGGTACGACATTTACCTCTGACATCTCAGTGGAGAGGGCAAAAACACTTTGCAAAACTACCTTAACTCTAAAGCATTATTATTATCGAATAATCTGCAGATCATTTCTAGATGAATCAATAATCTAGAAAAATGTCCAAAAATAGGAAAATTGTCCAACTCAGTTTGTGGCAGTGAGCGGCGCCAAAGATATTCATCTTAATATGATATAAAACAGAGAAAAGTAGGAAAATCTCCATATTTGTGAGGCTCAAAACAGAGTTTCTAGTTCCAGCTCTAGTAGAAATAACCAAAATAAATGTAAAAATGTAGTGGAGTTCTTGGAGTACACGACTTTGATACAGTTCATTGAATGTATAACAGGCAGACAAAACGTCATTCTTCACGGGAACACATTCCGGGTTATCGCTGACCACACTGCAGGACAGCTGTCACTCGACAGGCTCTTCTGGTAACCTGTGAGCTGAACACTATTCACCTTTAAATTTAGATTAGTTTGAGTTCTTTTTCTAGTTCACAATGCCGCAAAAGTAAATGCGATGTTCAATGTGCAGAACATGTGAATTTGTTTGCAGATTGAACTTCATATGAACCATGAGCTGCAGGGGCTCTTGGACTGGCACTGTTGCATCCTGGATAACAAAGCAGCGAGCTCTCATCAGACTCCATGACACCCATCGCTGTTCTGCAACTGCAATCAATATGGGGGTCTGTGAAGTATAGCAGACTGCCAGAGAGTGTGGTCCATCCTAGACAGTTTAACATGCATTTTTTAAAACCGACCTCTTGGTGATTTAAGTTCTCGAGACTGGGACAGCACGGAAGAGAAAAATGACATCGACTATGTTGGAAACAGCTGGGAAAAACCATCACTACCTTGTTCAGCTGGCAGAGACACTGTGTATGTAATAATCATTGCAAATGGTAATCCACAGTACGATCTGTCCTGAAAGCAGAGCAGCAGCAGCAGGGTATTTGCATGATATTGTCAAGCAGGATGTGAACAGAGCAAGCAGGGAGAAGAGCGACAAATTTTAAACAGCCCAAATGACACAGAGATCATAATGTATTCAAATACAGAAAATGGATCCTGTTCAGAAGTTGAAAGCGGGGAAAGGCTTTAATCAGAACCAAGGTTCCCATTCAGATGACAAACACCATCTTCAGGCTGGTTATGTTACAGGCAAACTGTGTTTGCAAAGACTGTTTGAACCAGAGGTAAGTGACACTGACTGATACCTGATATAGGCATGATATATTTCACTAAAACCCTGAAAACTACAGCATATCCAACACAATACTGTAAGACACACGACGGGAAAAAAAGCCTGGAATCGTGCAACTCAAGAAATTATATAATAAAAGGTGTAGAATAAAATTAAAAAAAACACAAGCATGCCACGAATATTTGAGATGATAAATTAAAATGAAATGTATGACATTCATATATAATGCATTCAATCAGGCTAATTTGCACAGTCACTCTAAACATGTAAGGCTTTATGCAGCTGGGGGGGAGAATGCTACAGTCTTCCACCGATGCATGTGCAGTGGCAATACATGTCTGGTCGATTGTTCACATTCGGAAACACATTTAATTTAATTCCATACACATTATGTTTCTGTGATGTGATGAGGGTGAATGACAAGCCGCTCACCGTTGTGCAGTACTGTAGAAAACAGCAGGTGGTGCTGTCATACAGGCTCCCACACGAAGCTTATCCTCTCCGAATCATTCCATCTTCTCTTATTCCTTCTTCTTTCAGCTCTTCCGCCTCTCAGGGGGTCCTTTGTCACTTTCACCCCTCTCCGTCTCTTCTTCACGCCGTCACCCCTTGGTTCCCCCACATTCATAAACAGGACAAAACACATACACCTTTTACCTGCTCCAGCTCCCCTCTACTCCCCGTCCTGCTACACACTACCAGCGTCAGCTCACCACTTATGTAATATACTAGACTTCCGCCGCTTCCCCCTTTCGAAATAAGAGCCAAAGCGGGCCGGGCACCACAGCACATACATGACACCACATGAGAGATTATATGTATTTGAAAAGGACTTGTTGATGTGTGTGACCAAAGATGATTCCACAACCTTTAAATGACAAATTAAAATGTCCATAGGACCCTTTCAGTGAAATATCTGTGCAAAACATTTACCTTAGTCTCTGTTATTTCCCTTATTTCCTAGCCATAGCTGCTGCGCTTCACATAACACAAACAAATAAAATATTCCTCCTCACATGTGGACAATTGATTTATTTGTTCAGCCATTCAGCTTCATATTTTTTGGATGAATTTTGGCATGTTGTTACAACTCAAAGCATAACAGTCACAAATCTGTTGTCGAACATCCCTTAATAATGCCTCTATTTTTCAAAATTGATTGGAACACTGTGTTATATTTCAAACATTGCTGTGTTTTCTAGCAAGAATTCCAGTTAACATCAATTCCAATTTCCAGTTTCCAATAAAAACATGATAACTTTGAGGCTTGTTTTTGGACGGATAAAGCTATACTCGACACGTGCATTAAACATGCATTTGTGCATGTATTGCGAATAATAGTTTTGCATGCCATACCTAATCTCCGCAGCGAATCATCGCTTATAAAAAACAAAGGGGCATTACGCTTTTATTTTGAGAGCTACAATCAGTGTTCCTGTAGTAAAAACTGTTTCACTCTCGCAGGACTTGACGAGACTTCCTTGCCTGTTGGAATCTTGCCATGCGTACCGCTGTTACTATAGCAACAGCCTCTCCACCAGATACGGCTCCGATCATTGGAGGAGAAGGGGAGAGAGACAGAGCCTGAACTGTATCTGATATTATATCCACCAACCAGGGAGCTGCTGTGGTCGGTTGTCTTTACGTGACGACTCTAAAGATTACGTTTCTGCCTTAAGAGAAAGTGATACAGGTGTCGAGTTGTGACTCCTGAATAATTTCAACGGGCGACGGTGTGAAACACACGTGTTCGTTCATTAATGCCAAAGACTATTTAGACAAAAGCGGGGGAGTTTTAACTTCGAGCTGTGGCCCTTTATATCAGGGGGCGGCAGACAGTTTCATGCGTGCTGAAATAATTCAGTTCAGACACATTATAAGTAAGGCTATTAATCTGACTTCCGATAAATCATAAAAAGTACAAATTATAACACACTTTTTCTTTGACTTCAGTTGACGGAGTAAATACTCAGATAACAGGTCACATTAGGCTACACCATAATATACTGTCTATATCACGATCCCGGGATCTTTCTTTTAATTTCTTTATGGACAGGAAGTTTTACTATGTTGTCATGTCTACCTTGACGTTTGCCTTTTTGATGTAGTTCACCCATGGACCAACTGGGGGGGGCAGTAGTAAACACTCAGAACATTAATGGCATCAGGGCAAATAATTCGACTCCACAGCATCAAAAGCAACTCCAGGCCAATAATTTTTAATCAAACAACTTTTTTCAGTTTTTAATAATAGTGGTATCACTGTTAATATTGCAACTATGAACTAATAATGATGTACATATGAAGGTTATGATTATACTCTGTTACGATGATTTAAGAGTGGCAGTTTCTTCCTGTGCCACCGTTAGTCAGTGAACCATTCACAATTATATGTGAAACAAGTCCACACAGCACTGGAAGCAGACATGCGCAGCAGAACACAGAGAGAAAATGCTTTTTTAAAACAACTATTATGAGAGGGTATTTACTCCTTATTATGTTATGATTTTTAATAATCACAAAAAATAATGATTTGTACATGTATTAAATAGGATTGTCTTACATAAAGTGTATTTAGTACCGCCAAAGTCCTCAATGCGAACACAGCAACCACTCAGTGCCACCAGTGTGCAAGGAAGAGAAACAAGGATGTAAAGTATGATATAATCCAAGAGACCTTATAACAATATAATTGTTGTCTAGGACTGTCTGCTCAATCGCTGCCTTGAAATGATTTAAAAATTAGAAAATGCTTTGTCCTGTGTGTGTTAGTAGCTATTGGGGTGGTTCCTCACGGTGGACCTCCCCCCCCCCCCCCCACTAGACGTACAGAATGTGTTATAAAGACAATTTATCTCACTGTCAGTTCCAATCAGTGTAAGTCACAATACTAAGAATACACTAACCTTCGGTTAAGACTTTCAAAAAATGAAACCAAAATGTACATCTTGTTCACTTCTGAGAAATAGATGTATATTTGAGTGGTAAAATAATAAAGATTAGAAATCGGAACGGAAAAATAATGATCATAAGAGTCAGGAACTTTATGTATTGAAAATGGACACAATAGTGGGAACAAATGCTAAGTGTGTAGTAGTAGAGATACTATTCAACTTAGATGAAGTAGTCTGAACGACTTGAGAACTTTCTGAATCAGAAACTGTTGAAACATGTGCTGTTTGTTTAATGAAAGAAGGAAAATGGATAACGGAGAGACTGGCATGGTGGGAGAGAAGGCAGAGATTAGAGCAGTCAGGAGCAGGACTAAACAAGCCTACGGTGAATATGGTCAAAGTGGGGCGGAAGATGTTTGATTTAGGCACATGGCACAAAGCCGGCAAAAAAGAGATTCGTAATGCGGCCTGCGCCATTACGTAGCGGTTGTTGGTGTCACGTGATAGCTGACTCAACCGCCTCAACTTTGCCGAGTGGTTACTAGTGACTTAGTAAAAAATGATGACGCCATCTTAGAAATACTCTCTGCTGACGTGTGGCTAAGATGTATTAAGTACGTTCAAAGTCGCCTTGGAGCAACGGAGTCATTTGAAGCGGATATACTAACGGCGTTAAAAACAGACCGTTGTAACAGATGTGGTTAAGCACTTAATGTTTAGCATTAGCATTAGCATCTTCAGAGGAAGAGAGGTGCCTCCCGACAACGATTAACAGTGAGTTTATAAGTCACAAATGATCGGGGAAGATGTTGTGGATGATTGTTTAACTATTATTCAAAGTTGATGGTGATGTTTAGCAAAGAGCAAACTTTTAGCCTTCCTTACAAGCATTTAAGCCCGGAAGTTAGTTAGCTCATAATTGTTTGAAACTGCTACCAACTGTTGTTCCTAGATTTACTCCTGGTCTAATATTTTGCGTCTTCCTGTGACCCAAAGATGGAAAAAGCAACCTCGAAGTTTGCATAATAGTACTGAGTTTAGTCAGCTTTGTAAAGTCCCTGTAAAACTTCCGTGACCGGCATGCAAACCTCATGTACATATATAGATCCAGGGAATAGTAGAAGAGCTAGGTGTTACTGTCATGAGAGGCACGTGAAGGACGCGGCACTACTCTAGCCAAAAGCAAACGAGGGTTGAGCGCACTAACATTTTCCTCGTTCATTTGCCTTGATATTAAACCATGAGGAGATCCCAAACATGTCGGCGCGTGGTCAGTGAGTGTGACTTGTTAATGGATTATTTATTTGGACCACACACCAATTTTAAATAAAACACTAATTTGTGTGTTTTATCTCACACACTACAGTCTCTTGAGCCCACACAGTTGTCACTAATGCTCTGTAACGGGACCAACTCTTGATTCTAGCTTTAGTATTTGTCGGATATTTCAGAGTAACTAAAGAATCCAACGCGTTGTTGCAAATCACATTAGAAATGCTTTTACAGAAGGAAGGAAGAGAACAGTAAATCAATAAACGAGAAGATTGTATGAAAAAACAAGCAGAATAAAAATCAAAGAAAACAAATGGTGTTTAAGATGCCGTTTTAAAAGATTGTTCTGTTGATTGCGAGTGACTGCTACCAGAGTGAGGGAGCAAACAACAACAAAAGCACAATCGTTTCAGCACTCGACCCTGGGACACCCAGACGGTCTGCACAAAAACTCAATCTCTTGTTTTCCTGTTATCACCTGGCTCCTTCCACTGTCAGCAGTTTTTCAGTTAAAGCAGAAAGATTGATAAAATATACAGTTGTCTATTTCCCAGGCGTTTGCAGTATGCGGAACCGACCGAAGGGATCCCATCGGGCTTGTGATTTGTGATGGCCTCCAGCTGTTTAGGTGGGTGTGGACAACATCCCCCCAGTCACCATGGCTGACTGGGACTCAACGTTGTACATACCTGTTTCCTGCAGCTCAAAATGATGCAGGTTAATACACAAATAATAATAGTGGATAGACAGTTTATTATTACACAATTTTCTGCTTTTCTTTGGTTTAAATCAAAGTAAATAATAACTGATACATATATAATACATACATCTTGGACCTTACTGTCAGGTAAGCGCTTGGAAAGTCTTGCAGGAAAGACAAGTACCAATGCTTGTGCTCTAGAAGTCAATGTATTAGTACTAATAGATACTACGATCACTCCAATCCTTAGGCCTGTGTGAGTGTCCAGCAGGCACATTACTGGTTAAAAGACTGGCGCGCCTTCTGCTGTCAAGCTGCAACCATGCGGATTGATTGGCCTATATCTACTTCAAAACATGTGTCCTTCCTCTGGAAAGGCACCAAGCTGGAGCGACGGCTGGCGGCCCTGGTTCCTCTACTGCGTCCGTTTCTCGTGCTCACCGGATTGGTCTATCTGCTGTTGGAGGGCGTCGTTTTAACCGAGCTCACCCAGGACCAGTCTACAGGCATGGGGCCTGTGCGGTTGGCTCTCGGGTACAGAATATCTACCAATCTCCCAAGATGTGAATAATAATTAAATAATAAAATAAAGGACTTTTTCTGAGCTATACAATGGATGCAATAGAATTACATATCAAAAATATACATTTTTAAAGTAAAGCCAAATAAATAAAGGAAGTATGTATTTATTAAAATTTATATTGCTTTTTAAAATGGGTCTTCTGTGAAGGGTAGCACATGAATTACAATGCCAGTATATCAAAACTATATATTGTATCTCCTCATACCACACAGCCTACCGCTTAGGTCCACCACCGTGACATTCCTAACCTCCTGGTATTGATTATTTGTTTAATATGACTGTTTTATAGGCGTCCGTTGCTTGAAGGTGCTCAGTAAAACCCAGTACCACCATGAGGTTTGACCCATGTGATGGGTTTCCTGGTGTCTACTCGATATCCTAGCTGGGTGGAGCTAGTGCTTGATCCACATACATAACATGGGTGAGTTACCAATCAGACATCTGTATAAAAAGAATCAGTGTCGGATACCCAGGTGAACGTTCTCGATGCATGCCGCCAGGGCACGAGCCGGCGGGGTTAATGCTTCGGTTGTCAATGTTATAATCAATGTCTTAAGACGAGTACACAATAACCCTTATATATGACAAGTCTGTTTGTATGATGGAAATATGTTGACTTATTAAAAAAGAAGAAAATAAAAGTAAAAACATCTATAGTCAGGAAGTCAAATAGAATAAGGATAAATGATGTCCAGGTAAATAAAAAAATAAAAGTAAAATGTCAGGATTAAAAAAATAAAAGGGGGAAAAAATAATTAGAGCACCTGTTATAGTAAAGTTGTCCTGTTGTTCAAAATCCTGTCACATGCTATGAATGAAAGTGTCCACCAGGTGGCAGTGTTTCAGAGTTAGGAGTTCATCTGTGGTCTGACTCTTCGGACCTCTTTGATTGGTCAATGGCAGGTATCCTGGTGGGTCTGCTATACAACTGCTGGACCTCTGAAGGCCGTCATGAAGACAATGGCAGGTCTGAATTATGTGTGTGTGTGTGTGTGTGGGGCTTTTTTAGGAGTTGTTTATACTTGTGTGTGTGTGTAGTGTGGTGCTGACACAACCTAACTATGACCTAACGCCTTTGTAATTTGTTAACAGGCTACTGTATTAAAACAATAAAAGTCTCACATGTGGGTTAATGATCCTCAAGCTTAACTGTGAGATTAGATGTGAATTTATAATATTAATAATATAATAGCTTCTGGTAGCTCCTGTTTTCAAGGAAGTATAGCAATTACAGGTTGGGTAAGTGGCACATAATGGGTGTTGTTAAAAGATATGATAACAATGGAGAAGAAAGGTGTGTGTGTGTGGTGTGTGTGTGTGTGGGTGGTGTGTAGTGGGTGAGTGTGTGTGGTGGTGTCTCAATATGAATCCAGTCAAATCTAAATGCCACATAACAGACTCTGTTTGTTGATCTATATTTTACAAGGGTTGAGGACATCAAAACAGACTAACTCTCCCGCCCAACGCATACTACAAAGCTTTCAGGCTCTCTTCAGGTACCCAAAGCATCAAGGAAGGTCATTGTATATACATAAGCTTTTCCAGCTCGAAGTTGTTCAGTGGCATCACAGGACTTTACTGTATCCTTACTAGTGGTGTTATAAGGTTCTAATCTTTCTAGAAGAACTTCAAAAATGCAAAGATGTGGACACACCCGAAGTATTCATTATTCCCTTTTTTTTTTTTTTTTTTTTTTTTTCCTGTTCCTGCTGTTGATGAACTGAAACACCTTTTATTTCATTTTACATTTTTAATGAATGAAACTATATAAGTGACCCATTTTTAAAGGTCACCTCTTTATAGGAGCCCAAAGGACTCGGGAGGCCATAGGTAGGATAGGGAAAGTAGAAAGTATGACAGGCTGACCAAACCATTGAAGATGTTGGGCTTTTCCACTCGAGACTTAACCTTAAAACACGGTTTTTTTCTTAAATTTCAATACTGTGTGCGTGCGCAGGCTACGTGGCACCGGTTGGAGGAAATCGGATACGTCCGTATCACCAGATTACCACAAATCCTACAGGCAATTCTATACAAAGTGGGACTGACGGGAGGACGAGGACAGTTAGAGGCGGCCATCAGAAGCATATGAATGAGAGAGGAGGTAAGGGAGGATGTGTCGAGAATGTGGGTGGTTGCAGTTACTCTGGAATCCAAAATATTATTAATTAAAGACCAAATAAGACTCAGCTAAAATGTAAAGTGCATGAATCTAATATTATTTGTTGTGTAGGACAACGAAGCCAGGAGAGGAAGCTCCTCCTCCGTATGGTTTCCAGCCTCCTCTGAGGAGGAGAGAGCGAAGAATCAGGTTGAGGAGACTGAGGAGGTTTGGACAGTGAACTTTCAGGCAGCAGGCGGGAGGAAGAAGCGTAGGTGACAAGACGAAGGGAGTTTCCCCCTGAGGCTGGTCCAAACTCGCGTCACAGGCGGAGGATCCAGAATGAGAAGATCCAAACCACCACAGATTGAACACGTAGCAGCCTTTCCTTTTTGTTTTTTTTTTTTCCCCAGGGGGCGCCTCGTGCCTCTTCACTCCAATTCTTACCAAGAGTGAATGTGTCGCTATGAAAAGTACTTAATGTGAATCACTAGATTCATAGGCCTCATGAGCAGGTGAGGCTGTTTGATGCATCTTGGATGGGGAAAGAGGAGGTTTTTAAGGGTCATGTTAATGTTGTTGCCACACTTAAAGTTTGTGATGATAATGGTTATCATACAATGCAGAAAGTCCCACAATTCACAGCAAAGGCATGCTGACTTCTCCTAGTATTACTGCAACCATGTCGGGGGTATTCCTTCCTCAGGTCCCCATACAAGATTATTAGTAATGCTAATCTTTCTTTTTTTAACAACCTTAACACCATATGTTACCATGCAAGAGTTGAGCGGCTTTAAGCAACGTAAAAACATTTTAATTTTACGCAACGTCAGATGTACATTGCTGCCTCTGATTCCTAAAGCCTGAGGCATGATGGGAAGTTTAGTAGGACAACTTAAATTAGAGCAAAAAGAAGCCACAACGAGCCACCACCGGTCTAAGCTGTGCGTGCAGTAGAGCTGATGGACTGTACGTCCCTCACTCGCCATCTCAAGTCGGAAGAAGGGTGAAAAGGTTTGTGTGTTAAATATCCAGTATCAAAGTTAAGGCATTTTCATTTATATAAGCCAAATATCACATGTAAAACTTGGTGTGGTTTTTTAAACATAGAAGATTTGACAGTTTGATTTGGCATATTGCCGAGGGGAGGGGGGCTGAGTGGGGGGGAAAGGGGGGGCACAGGGCCCTGGCAGAACATGAATTGAGGGAGGCTGAAGAGTGACAGAGAGGGGGGGGGGAAGGATGACAGGATTGGGACAGGGATTGACAAGCAGTACGCCACGCACAGCAGTACACAGCAGTACGCCACACACAGAGAGTGCTGCTGCGCTGCAGTCGGTTGTGTGCCCGTTAGAATTGGTGCGCATAAAGGGTTTCGAGGCATGTTTGGTGGCTTCATGACTTCGTCCTGTGTTGCACGTCAGGAAAGTCTCAGTTTGATCATAACGTGTCACACTCGTCTGTAAAACAGATTCGTGATTGATCTGAAATGAATCCGAATGCGCGACACTCACTGGGCGCTGGAGAACGGAAACCATGAGAAAGAAAAGCTCCTCTCCGGTTCACGCCAGGCTGAGTTCAGTCGACCTTACGCGGAGTGAGGCTCAGCGTGGAAGTTAATCAGTTCAGTTCAGTTATATTCCAGGTCACATGGTGCAAGTAAAAAACGTTACTGTTGATGGGTTTTTATTATTAAAGCTTTAGGAACAAAAAATGTATTAAACCAAGTGCAGTGGCTACAATCTCTGAAGGTTTTGTTTACTCTGTGGTATTCAGTTATTTGTTTATAGATTCATTTAAATGGCAATAAAACAAAACATTTTATAGCACATGTGCTTTTTAAATAGATTGATTCCGGTTTGTTTAGTGGTTCAGATGTTCATGTATGAGTTGTCAAATAACATTGGGAGGAACAGACACAATCACAGTAAAGGGTCAATGTGTAAGCTATGCCAAACTGAGACATTAAACAATGAACTAAAGAGTATCTACAGAATGTGAAGAGGCAGCACCAGTCTGCCTCCGTACAGAGGGAGAAGATGGAGACGTTACAGCCATGTTCTGTCTGCTTTTAGTTTGTTTATGGATTACACACTGAAACTCTTCAGAACAGAGGCGGTGCAGTCGATCTCCTCCCCACAAGGCCGGTTATGGGGGAGGAGGTTGTGGTCAAACTTGACAAGACAGGGAATTATCGCCCTGGTGAGTGTGGGTGACTATGAATACAGGTGCTATAGGTGATTCTTTCTTTTTTTTGTCTTGTCTTGTCTGTCTGGTTTTGCCTTGTCTGCTGCAAAAGGTTTTTAAAACTGAAGGTGTTGCATCCCCCTGAGGCCGAATGGGTATGTGTGATATTAGGCTGCATAACTACTATTTAAAGTGATTGTTTTCCACATAACAAAAAAAGTGGGGCAAAAAGTGTACCCAATATAAAAAAAAAGGTTTTGTATTTCACGTGATGAATTTATCATTATCGCCATTATAAAAGTTACCCACTATGCCTAGATAAAACATGATCAGTGATAAGAGCTCAGACACTGTGCAGTCTCAGTCTTGTTTAACTGACGCCGGTCGTGAACTCACGAGTAAGCTGGTAATGTTTGAGTGATTACAAGTATACAGAAATATGACACCATGGAGAAGAAAATAAAAACATGGGAGAATCATTGTCTCCTGTTAAAAAAGCATAAAAGGTCATTTTATGCTAGAGTGAACGATATAAAGTTGCGATGTTTGATTAGAGAAGACAGGAGAGAGAGGGACAGAGAGACAGGGAGAGAGGGAGAGAGGGAGAGAGGAGAAGACAGGAGAGAGGGAGAGAGGGAGAGGAGAAGACAGGGAGAAAGAGGGAGAGGGAGAGAGAGAGGAAACAGGAGAAGAGGGGAGAGAGGAGAAGAGAGGAGAGAGGAGAAGAGAGAAGAGAAGAGATGAGAGAGGAGAGAGGAGAAGACAGGAGAGAGAGGGAGAGAGAGAGAGGAGAGAGGAGGAGAGAGAGAGGAGAGAAGGAGAGAGGGGGAGGAGAAGACAGGAGATAGAGGGAGAGAGAGGGAGAGAGAGGGAGGAGAAGACAGGAGAAAGAGGGAGAGAGGAAAAGAAAAGAGGGAAGAGGAAAGCAAAGTAGACGAGAGGAAAGGAAAGGATGAGTGTCAATTAGAGAAAGAACATTAGACACAATAAAGTACAGAAGAAGACAAATGAAGCAAAGAGAATATTAGATTAATAAGTAAGACAATAAAAACAATGGAAAACCGTGTGTGTGACTGTATAACCAAAGATAAACTTCCTCCGGGTTTGTTCACCGAGGACAAGTGATCCACGTGTTGTGTTCACTTGTCTGTGACACATGGATACTTCACTGTCCGTCACGCTCACAGCTGTGGCATCACAAGGTCTAACAGCCAGTTAAATGTAAAACATAATTCATGCTGACGTCTGAGATCTACTGCTGCAGGCGAACAGGAAGAGCTTGACTGTGAAACGGAGCAGACACAGATGATGATGAGACACATCAGACGATACTAATGAGATGTGCAGAATCCATCTCTCTCTCTCTTCTCAAACAAACAATGGGAATAATTCAAGCCTGAGTGCGATTTAAACTACAGAAACTCTAAACCAGTGGGTCCCCACGCTGAGGATGCAAAATACTATTCAAATATTAAGGATAGGACAAAGCTTGGCTTCAACACTAATAAAGCAGAGGCTGAAACTAGTAAGGAAAAGGAAAACAATATAAAAGATCTGTTTGGTCTTCTTCCCTGTTAAACTAAAACCTAATGCAAGGTGCAGCGCGTGAGCAGCCGCAGTCCGGAGCTCGTTTGTGTTATACAGGGACGATACGCTGAAAATCCAGAGTTTTAAAAAGGTCAGATACGGTCATTGGGTTTTGTTTATCTTATTGAGTTGTTGTTGCCTTTACATAGAGATAGGACAGATAGATTTAACCAAACAATCCGTTTCTTCTGCTCTGATTGGCACACCATGTGTTCAGGCTGACAGACAGGTGTCGGCCCGTGTGGCGCTATAGTCTGTCTCCAGACAGAAATACAAAGAGAGAGAGAGAGTAGAGGCGGTGATGAGACAGCTCATTTACAACAATCTAAAAAGTGACTGACTGAACTCCTCCACAGCCCTGCTGACCCCACGGTACACATGTTCGGTAGGTTGTTTGTTTAATTGGCAACATGGCGTTCTCTGTTAGCACCTGCCTTTGTGTAAAACGTGTAGTAAATCACAGAGTAGTAGGGAGGTGTTTAAATTAAGTAATGAGAGAATTAAGAGACGCCATCACGCTGGACCAAGGTTGGTTACCTTTTGCCTCCGGAGAGCTGCTGGAGGAGGTGGTACGACTCCGACTCTCCGCTCCCATCTCCCTCCTCACCAGGGTGAGAGACGCTCTGTGGACATACTTTTCCTAAAGGAGACAAAGGTTTTGTTTAACAGAAATGAGTAAGTTCTGACAAGTCTGTTTCCCAAGTCTACTGCTAAAAATGAAGTAACACTTTTTTTATACCTCTTAATGGACTGCAGCACCTCCTTCTTAGGAGAGGAAGGGGAGGAGAGGAGGCGTTTCTGTTGAACGTAGCCATTATTCAGAGGTCTGGAGGGAAGAGCCTGCAGGAGCTGACGCACTGAAAGGTAACACATCATTGTTTGCTTTAGAAAAAGAGGAATTGACAGATGTTCATCATTAATTAATGTGAGACTGTCGCTGTGTACTGTATGTGATGTAGTCGCTGCACCCTGTGACAGTATGTGCAGTAAAGCTTTCATTTCCTGTCTCTGGATCATGTGTGGAGGACAGTTCTGAAAGATTTTTGCAGAAATGCTGATGAGACATGATGACTGATGAGAAAGCCAACTAGCTAGGAAAGGCTGCAGGACGTTGGTCTCTTTTCTCCAGTTACCTTTATTACCCTTGGTAGGTGGTGCTGAAGCTGTGGTGGCCAGAGGTCTCCGCCCAGCAGCATTGACGCCTACGCTCTGCTCCTCACAGTAGCCCAGTCGACGCAGGGCGTCAGCCAGAGCTGCCTTCAACAGCTGGATCTCATCCTCCTGCAGCTGCAGCTTCTGTTCCAGGTGGGAGACTCGGTCCTCCATGTCCATGTTACTGCCGGCCGACACGGTGTCATCTGGACAGCAGGAGAGAGGGTTTTACTTTAGGTTCAAGTTACTGAGACTTAAAGCTTACAAAGCAGATTACAAGGGGTCACGATGGGCAGGTCACAGACTACAAGAAATGACCTCTGCTCTTTATAAATAAAAACACGTTATTATAGACACCAGAGTACAATCCAGCACACCACAGACAGGGTCTTAGGTTATACTAAATAACATCCTGTAAGAGTAATGAAGCTTTAGAGATTGTCAATAGAAAAATAGAAAGAAAAAGACACGACGGTTCAGTCCACAATGACTTGATTTTATGGACGTGCAGTGCTGAGGGAAAACAGTAAAGATCACTTAGCGATGGCTACAAATGGAAGATTAGCAACTTGAGTGCATGTACTGGTGAGAGAGAAGACATTATGTGGCTGTGTGTGTGCCTCAGAGGGAGCGTATGAAAGTAAGAACAAATAGAGAGGAGGTCATTAAAGTTTAAGAACCATGAGTAACTGCTGACTGGATTTGTAAACATGTGGACTCATATATTTGGATATAAACACAAGCAGCTGCTTTAGGGGAGTGTTATAGATATCTGCTGCTTTGTGAATCAATGGTTTTGAGTTTCTCAGGGGCATGAGAGCATACAGGAAACTTGACTGGTTTTAATAATTTAGACTCCAAGTGTAAGAGTGAGTCAGAGAGTAAGAAAAGGAAAACACCAGACACCAGGTTGCTTTGTGTAGACAGCATGGGGGGAAACAAAACAAAGAGAAATGGAGACAGAGAAACAAAGCTGTGTCCTCTTCGTTACATCCTCGAGCATTAAGACGTAAAGGTGCCCTGTGGAGTTCTGAACCATCCCTTGTATCTATGGAGACGTGCTTTAATTGGCAGGTTCCCAATTAGTTTGAATAACAATTCCTGTCAACTACAGTATTTGACTAAATGTACATTTGTCAAATACTTTGGTGTATGACCAAAGGGCTGCAAAACATCCGCTTCATCATTTTTAGTGCTAATTAGCAGATGTTAGCATGCTAAAATGCTAGATATTAAACCTGCTAAACATCAGCATGTTAGCATTTAGTTGCTAAGTGCAGCATGACTGCAGACTACTGTTGTCAGTCTTAACCACTAAGCAATCTCAGCACTTCTTCTGCATGTCAAATGACTTCATATACAAGCAAATGATCTGCTGTTGACTCCAGCCCCCTCACATCCCTCCATCCTCTCATCTTGAACACTCTGCAGCCTAAATCGTCCACCATCCTCACACCCACCATGATGACATCACCAGAGGCCGGCAAGATTATCTGCGGCAAACTGCCCAGTACGGATTATTAATCTGTGGCCCACATTAACAGATTACAGCCTGATAAAAACAAGTTTCTGGTTGGACAGAACATCTCGACTCTTCATGCATCCTAAATTCTAAACCCTGTCCCCTTTCTGTCATCTAGTCGGCTCTGCGACAGCCATGTCCCCGTGATCAAAATGCAGATCTTCAGTTAAAAAAAAGAAACTTTTTGAATATTAGACCAATGGAGAAAGAAGTTTTAGTCTCCTTGAACATTGCAAATCAGTGCCGACAGTGTGTGCTTGAATATTTGTTGCTCATTAATTGTTTATTCAAAAGCTTGATGTGTCTCAGAGGTATCTGTTGCAAAGATCAGGTGGGACACAAACAAAAAGAAAAGTTTTAAATCTCCAATCAACGGTTTTCACAGGTTTCTCTGTCCAAATAGGAAGTACACACTGAATACTCCCTGGTATTTATCAACAAAGTCCAGAATCTGTTCATAAAATAGCTACAGTGTCAGTAAGTACTGGACATTTCAGTTTCAGCCTTCAAACACCGGTTTCAGTGAAGACTTTAGTTATTGTCCAATTTGCAGACAATTAGACAGAGCTCATGTCTAAGGCCGCTTGAAAGATAAAACATATACTTATCATTTAAAGAGATAAAAGGCTCAAACAAACCTAACAAATGAAAATAACTTACGCAATAATCAATAATTCAGCAGAATCTAAAATGGAACATCTTCCATGAACTTCCTTGTCCTCGTTTTTTTTAATGCAAAGGTCAAACTCATCATGTGTATCAGTCAGAGATCAGAGCAACAGATTAAAGTGTTAATTAAACTGTACTTGCATTATAAGAGCACTGCACTGTACAGGTCACACTGCTTCAGCACAAGCAAATTTATCACTCCCAGCATGCATCAGCTCAGCGCTGTAAACTGAGATGGGACACAGTGAGTACAGTTACTGTTACTGTATCACATCTTGCAGTCAAATGAGACAGGGCCACAGGGAAAACCAGCTTCAGATTTACATACAGAAATCAAGGGGAGATTTGCATGGCAGGAGTCCAGATAGACCAGCAGCACAATATCAGATCATCTCAAGCCTTCGTCATCGTTCTCACATTTCTCTAACTTTATCTAATGTATTAACAAAGACTGGTAAACCCAAAGCACATTAGCCTTTTTCCATTTACTGATCACATAGATGATGCAGAGAAAGCATCGCAGTCAGTAGCAATACAAGAACGATCCAACTCTCACACGTGGGGATGTTACATTACTAAGAAAACGCTCTCTTTCTTATAATAGAATGCAGGTGAAGTGAAAACACAGGCAGTGGGCACAGTTAATTAAAACACAAACGGAAGGAGTGAGCAAACGAGAGAACAACAGTCATTAACCATCACAGGAGAGGACAGCCTGTTGGTGGGAGGAGATCGCTGGTGACAGGAACAGAAAGGACTCGTGTTGAGAGGAAGAGAGACGAATGATTCATCTTTAACTAAATGTGCCAATAATCTTGTTTATCTAAACTGAAATGAAGAGATAAACAGAAAGAACTAGAATGAGGGGGAGAGAGGAGCGCATAGTTACAGAGAACAAATGAAAACACCTGGAAGAAACAGGTGTACTATCCAAAGCCTACTGTATATAGTGAGGCCCTTACCTCTATTATACTTTTTAAGTTGCACTGTGAGCTAATTCCAGTGTGTATTACGTGCATTAATTCTCAGTAGACATTCAGTAGCTACACTACAAAATGGCACCGTGAGTGGACTATTTGTTTCGAAGACTAGCGGGGCACAAAAAGGTTACATTTGTCCTGAGGGTGGTACCAGAAAGTTAAGTCTCAGCTGTGCTTAAAGTTACATCCGTATCTCTTTCTAATGTGCATTAATAATGTAAGATCATCATGTTAACATGCCTACAATGAGCAAGTTAGCATATAACTCTTGGATCCTGACATGGTGCATGTTAACATTAAATGTTTAACATGCACTCAGTTGAATGGTTGTTCAGTTTGATATCAAAGGTGGAATTTCTCTGGCAGCCTGGTGAAAAAGATATGATATCTGAAGCTGTATAACATGTCAGCGTGTTAACATTTAGCACGTTTAGTTTGAGTTGTAACATGCCAACACTGCTCACATGTTGGGAGTTTCATTCTTTACATTTAACTAAACATGTTAAATGTTTTATACCGAAGAGAAGCAAGGAGAGCAAAGAGGAAGAACAGATTAGCAGGGTTCACCTTCATCTCCTCTACTGACAGGACACCTGTTCTAAAACGCTGCAGAGCTGCTACTTCTCTGTATGCCCTTGAGTTATCACACACCACACACACACACACACACACACACACACACACACACACACACACACACACACACACACACACACACACACACACACACACAATAACAACGGTCAGACCTCAGCAGTATTCCATTGCTCTCCTTATAAACCAGAGGCCACATCTATTTAATATTCAGCAACACACACACACACACACACACACACACACAGCTGCTAAATGACCGCAGAAGTGGACACAAGAGAAGGATGGATGGAGAGGAGGAAGAGAAAAAAGAGAGAAAACTGAAAGATAGATGGAAAGATATGGATGATGAAATGCAGAGGGGGTGGGCTAGTGAGAGTGTGTGTGTGTGTGTGTGTGTGTGTGTGTGTGTGTGTGTGTGTGTGTGTGTGTGTGTGAGAGAGAGACAGTAAGATGGACAATAGGAGGTCGGCGCAGGGCAATCAGAAAATTGAAGGCTGCTGAAATATTCATGGTGCAGTGAAGTGATGGTGAAGGTGGAGCTCGTCTCGCCTACCTGCCATTGTGCCACGCTAAGTGCCTGCTCCCTCCTCTTGTCAATCAACCAGAGTGTCAGTCCACAGCAAACACTCAGACAGTCAGGTTTTCCACTTGCTCCCACTCTTCTTCCCCTAGAGGCTTTCTGGAGTCCCTCCCTGCCCCGTCTGCGATCAGTGCTCGATCACTCTCTCTTATACACACATATACACACACACAAACATTCACAAACTCTCATCTCCCATCCCCTCCTGCTGAACCACTCCCTCGTCCCACTCCACTTCCTCCTCTCACCCTCTCTTCCTGGACCACTCCCTCTTATCGTCCCCTCCCCCCTTTATTTCCCTACTCCTCATTTCCCTTCTTCTCCTCCTTCACGTCCATCCCTCCTCCTCCCATCTCGCTATAGGCAGAGAGGACACAGGCAGAAGGGGTGGAGCCTGGCTCAGGGCCACAGACACACACACACGATGCATCAGCATCAGCATCAGTACAGCCAGGCACCGCCAGGAAGAGATGCTGTAGAGCCAGACTTCAGGATCACGCACAAGCACGCGCACACGTGCACACACGGCCCACATGCCCTTACTCACATTTGCATACGAGTAAAATTCAAATGTACCAAATGACCAACGGTCATCATACATACAACTACAGCCACACTGTTGCACTGGGTGACATGTTCCTTCATTATGAACAAACACACTGTAGTTTATTTTTGACTTAATCCCACATACACCGTCCTGCTGCCACAAATACTCACTAGAGCCCCAAATGTGGATTAATCCACCTGAGAACAATGTGCTGTGATTGATAGCTCGTGTTGCTGTAACACTGTAATCTCAATCTCCAGCTCAAAGAACATACTGTACTCTGTGCTGCTAGCATGGACCCAGAATGCATCTATGCTATCCTTTACACTGCAGAGATGGTCCTGGTGTCATTACGTGCTGTGTTAATGTGTGTATTTCCAGAGTACACACAGCTATAGCAGCACTATACAATATATTTAAATACATCACTCCTACCAAGCTGAACGACAAAATAGGGTTACAATAGAAAAGATTCCACTAATGGAGCCCAAATTCAATTGTGGATGTGAGCACTAGAATGACGCCCTGCTGCAACTAAATGAAATCTGAGAGTGAAACTGCACAGAGAAAGAGAAGTACAGCTCAAACGTCCTGCAGACACTGAACACAACAGGTCTGAGAAGAGTGCAGGTTACTGTGTCTGATGATGTGTGTGCACCCACAGTTCCCCCGTACTGCCATGTGGGGCTGCTGCTGTGTAATTTAGCACAGTGCAGATTTAAGAGATTGTGAAAGTATTGCATTAGGGATTGGTTTCATACTGCAGTGGCTCTTTGTGTAATGGTTTCACATAAATCTCTGTGCTGATGCTTCTGTGCTTGTTGAGAAAAAAACAAATCCTTAGGGTTTGTTTTATGCTGCTTGGAGTCCCAGAGGGGTAACGTTTAAAGGGATGCACTAAGGAAGCTACACTGACTCATTATATAACATCCATCTTGCACCTGTGTACAATAAAACCATAAAAAGGGAGAATGCAAGGTGTATTTACTCAAAATGTGACCAGGTGGCAGAGGAGAGCCGACCTGTAGAGGGCCTCATGTTACAGTGAGAGGACAGATGGCAGAGGAAAGAAGACATCAAATAAAAGACGGATCGGCACAACAAAAGTGGAAGAAAGAAGTCGGTTTATGAAGCTCACTTGGCAGATGCTGCACTGCTGAGAACAACAGCCCATCTAGACTCCGAGACGTTCTACCGTCTTATTATTCTCCAGTGGGCTCGGTTCTGTCTACACACCTCATTCCCCTCCTGCCTTCACAGTATTCTCAGGTGTGGCTCACACAGGCCTATTTACAGCAGCAATTTCAGCCCCTCACATGGTAAATGTGTTCACTATTTAATACTGTCATGTAGTCTGTTCATTTGTCTGATTAACCGCTTTAAGGCTGTCGTCTTGAGTATTTCACCTCTAAACTGGGTCCATACCATGTCTAATGTTCATATTTTAGTTGTTGTAGTTTGGCATATTTGCTGTATTCTTTATATTGTGTATTGCATTTACTGTGTAAAGCCTGTCGTCAATGGGCAAGAACACCAAACATCGACCAAACTGCTTAAAATGCCGTCTTATAATCTTCACGTGGAGCTCATCCATCTGTGTTTACTGGCACGCTGATGTGAACCGGGAGCATGAGATCAAGCCTCAAAGCACTGGTCGTACGGGGAACCTGCAGACTCCTCAGCCTTGATGGCAAACAGTAACCAGAAGGGAGGTGGACGTGTGGGGTACAAGACATTTACCTCTGACCTCTCAGTGGAAGAGGGCAAAAACACTTTTCAAAACTACCTTAACTCTAAAGCATTATTATTATCGATTAATCTGCAGATCATTTTCTAGATGAATCTATAATCTAGAAAATGTCCAAAAATAGTGAAAAATGTCCAACTCAGTTTGTGTCAGTGAGCGGCGCAAAGATATTCATCTTAATATGATATAAAACAGAGAAAAGTAGGAAATCTCCATATTTGTGAGGCTCAAAACAGCGTTTTCTAGTTCCAGCTCTAGTAGAAATAACCAAAATAAATGTAAAATGTAGTGATTTCTTGGAGTACCACAGACTTTGATACAGTTCATTTGAATGTAATAAATGGCAGACAAAACGTCATTCTTCACTGGACACATCCGGGTTATCAGCTGATCCTCACTGCAGGACCAGCTGTCACTCGACAGGCTCTTCTGGTAACCTGGAGCTGACACTATTCACTTTAAATTTAGATTTAGTCTTTTTCTATGTTCACCTGCGCAAAGTACCTGCGATGTTCAATGTGCAGAACCTGTGCATTTGTCTTGCAGTTGAACTTAAATATGAACCCACTGAGCTGCAGGAGGCTTTGGACTGGCACATGTTGCATCCTGGATAACAAGCAGCGCAGCTCTCATCAGACCTCCCATGACCCCTCGCTGTCTCTGCACCTGTCACTCAATATGGTGGTCTGTGAAGTATAGCAGACTGCAGAGAGTGTGTCCATCCATAGACAGTTTACATGCATTTAACCGACCTCGTGGTGATTTAAGTCTCTAAGACGTGACAGCACGAAGAGAAAAATGACATCGACTATGTTTGAAACAGCTGGGAAACCATCACTACCTTGTTCAGCTGGCAGAGACACTGTGTAATAATCATCTGCCACATTGTCATCCACAGATACGATCTGTCCTGAAAGCAGCAGCAGCAGCAGGGTATTTGCATGATATTTGTCAAGCAGGATGTGACAGATGCAAGCAGGGAGAAGAGCGACAAATTAAACAGCCAAATGACCATCAGAGATCATAATGTATTCAAATACAGAAAATGGATCCTGTTCAGAAGTTGAAAGCGGGGAAATGCTGTAATCAGAACAAGGTTCCCATTCATGATGACAAACACCATCCTTCAGGCTGGTTAGTGTTACAGGCAACTGTGTTTTCAAGACTGTTGAACCAGAGGTAAGTGACACTGACTGATACCTGATATAGGCCTGATATATTTCACTCAAACCCTGAACTACAGCATATCCAACACACTACTGTCAGAACACACGACGGGGAAAAAAGCCTGGAAGTCGTGCAAATCAAGAAATTATCATAATAAAAAGGTAGAATAAAATTTAAAAAAACACAAGCATTGCACGAATATTTGAGATGATAAATTAAACTGAAAATGTAATGACATTCATATATAATGCATTCAATCAGGCTAATTTGCACAGTCACTAAACATGTAAGGCTTTTATGCAGCTGGGGGGGGGAATGCTACAGTCTTTCCACCGATTGCATGTCAGTGTCAATACATGTCTGGGTCGATTTGTTCACATTTCGGAACACATTTAATTTAATTTCACATACACATTTATGTTTCTGTTGTATGTGATGAGGTGACATGACAAGCCGCTCACCGTTGTTGCAGTACTGTAGCAGCAGGTTGGTGCTGTCATACAGGCTCCCACACGAAGCTATCCTCTCCGACATCATTCCCTCTTCTCTTATTCCTTCTTTCTTTCCAGCTCTTCCGCCTCTCAGTAGGGTCCTTTGTCCACCTTTCACCCCTCTCCGTCTCTTCTTCACGCCGTCACCCCTTTCTGTCTCCCCCACATTCATAAACAGACAAACACATACACCTTTACCTGCTCCAGCTCCCCCTCTACTCTCCCGCTCCTGCTACACACTACCAGCGTCAAGCTCTACACTATGTAATATACTAGACTTCCGCTTCCCCCTTTCGAAATAAGAGCCAAAGCGACGGGCACCACAGCACATACATGACACCCACATGAGAGATTATATTGTATTTGAAAAGGACTTGTTGATGTGTGTGAACTCAAATATGATTTCCACAACATTTAAATGACAAATAAAATGTCCATAGAGTACCCTTTCCGTGAAAATATCTGTGCAAAACATTTACATTAGTCTCTGTTATTTCCCTTTATTTCCTAGCCATAGGCTGTAGCTTCACATAACACAAACAAATAAAATATTCCTTCCTCACATGTTGACAATGATTATTTTGTTCATGCCATTCAGCTCAATTATTTTTATTGGATGAATTTTGTCATGTTGTTACAACTCAAAGCATAACAGTCACATAATCTGTTGTCGAATTCATCCCTTAATAATGCTCTCTATTTTTCAAATTGATTGACACTGTGTTATATTTCAAACATTGCTGTGTTTTCTAGCAGAATTCCAGTTAACATCAATTCCAATTTCCAGTTTCCAATAAAAACATGATAACTTTGAGGCTTGTTTTGTGACGGATAAAGCTATACTCGACACGTTGCATTAACTGCATTTGTGCATGTATTGCTAATATAGTTTTGCATAGCCATACCTATCTCCGCAGCGATGCATCGCTTATAAAAACAAGCCTACGCTTTTATTTTGAAGAGCTAACAATCAGTGTTCCTGTAGTAAACTGTTTCACTCTCGCGGACTTGACGAGACTTCCTTGCCTGTATCTGCCCTGCGTACCGCTGTTACTATAGCAACAGCCTCTCCACCAGCTCCGGCTCCCGATCATTGGAGGCGGGAGAGAGACAGAGCTGAACTGTATCTGATATTATATCCACACAACCGGAGCTGCTGTTGTCGGTTGTCTTTACGTGCGACTAAAGCTTACGTTTCTGTAGAGAGAAAGGTGATCCCGGTGTCGGAGTTGTGCTCCTGAATAATTCACAGGGAGACGGTGTGAAACACACGTGTTCGTAATTAATGCCAAAGACTATTTAGACAAAGCGGGAGTTTTAACTTCCTGAGCTGTGGCCTTATATCATGTGCGGCAGACAGTTTCATGCGTGCTGAAATACTTCATGTTCAGACACATTAGTATAGTAAGCTATTCATATGACTTCCCGATAAATCATAAAAGTACAAATTATAACACACGTTTTTCTTGACTTCAGTTGACTGGATGTAAATACCTCAGATAACAGGTCACATTAGGCTACACCATAAATACTCATGTCTATATCACGATCCCGGGATTCTTTCTTTTAATTTCTTTTATTGACAGGAAGTTTGTACTATGTTGTCATGTCTACCTTGACGTTTTGCCTTGATGTAGTTCACCCATGTGACCACTGGGGGGGCAGTAAACACTCAGGAACCTTAATGGCATCATGTCAATAATCGACTCCACAGCATCAAAGCAACTCCAGGCCAATATATTTTTATTCAAACAACTTTTTTCAGTTTTTAATAATAGTTGTATCACTGTTAATATTTGCAACTATTGAACTAATAATGGCATGTACATATTGAAGTTTATGATTATACTCTGTACGCTGATTTAATAGTTGTGCAGTTTCTTCCTGTGACCACCGTTAGTCAGTGAACATTCACAATTATATGTGGAAACCAGTCCACACAGCACTGAAGCAGACATGAGAGCAAGAACTACAGAGAGAAAACTGCTTTTAAAACAACTATTATGAGTAGGGTATTTACTCATTCTTAATGTTATGATTTTTAATAATCACACAAATAATGATTTGTACATATTAAATAGGATTGTACTTACATTAACAGTGTATTTAGTACCGCAAGTCCTCACTGTGACCACAGCAAACACTCCAGTTCCACCAGTGTCAAGGAAGAAAACAAGGATGTAAAAGTTATGATATAATTCAAGCAGACCTTATAACAATATACTTGTTGTCTAGTGACTGTCTGCTCAATCTGCTTCCTTGAAATGATTAAATTAGAAAACTGCTGTGTCCTGTGTGTTTTATGTAGTCTATTGTGGTGGTTCCTCACGGTGGCCACTAGACGGTACAGTAATGTTTATAAATACATTTATGTCAACTGTCAGTTCCATCAGTGTAAAGTCACAATACTACATGAATACACTAACACTTCGGTTAAGAACTTTCAAAAATGAAACAAAATGTACATATTTGTTCACTTCTGAGAAATACTGGATGTATATTTGAGTGGTAAATAATAAATATTAGAAATCGGAAAGAAAATAATTGATCATAAGAGTCAGGACTTTATGTATTGAAATGGACACAATATGTTGGAACAAATGCTAAGTGTGTATTAGTAGAGATACTATTAACTTTAGATGCAGTAGTCTGAACAGACTTTGAGAACATTTCTGAATCAGAAACTGTTGAACATGTGCTGTTTGTTTAAAGCAGGAAATGGATAACGGAGAGACTGGACATGGTGGGAGAAGTGCAGAGATTAGAGCAGTCAGGAGCAGGAATAAACAAGCCTACTGGTGAATATGGTCAAAGTGGGCGGAAGATGTTTGATTTAGGGCACATGGCACAAAGCCGGCAAAAAGAAGATTCGTAATGCGCCTGCGCCATTTACGTAGAGTTGTTGTTGTCACGTGATAGCTGACTCAACGCCTCAAACTTTTGCCGAGTGGTTACTAGTGACTTCTTAAAAATGACGAAATATTAAGAAATACTCTCTGCTGACGTGTGGCTAAGATGTATATAAGTACGTTCAAAGTCGCCTTGGAGCACTGAGTCATTTGAAGCGATATACTAACGGCGTTAAAAACAGAAACGGTTTGTAACATATGTGCGTAAAGCACCTAATGTTAGCATTAGCATTAGCATCTTCAGAGGAAGAGGTGCTCCCGACAACTGACAGTGAGTTTATTTTAAGTCACAAATGATTCGGAAGATGTTTGTGGGATGATTGTATTAACTATTATCAAATGTTGATGTTGATGTTATGCAAAGAGCAACACTTTTAGCCTTACTTACAGCATTTAGCCCGGAAGTTAGTTAGCTATAATTGTTTGAAACTCTACAACTGTTGTTCCTAGATTTACTCCTGTTCTAATATTTGCGTCTTCCTGTGACCCAAAGATGGAAAAAGCCCCCTCGAAGTTTGCATTACATAGTATCTGAGTTTAGTCAGTCTTTGTAAAGTCCCTGTAAAACTTCCGTACCTGCATGCAAACCTCATGTAAATATTATAGAGTCCATGGTAAATAGTAGAAGAGCTAGGTGTTACTGTCATGAGTAGGCACGTGAAGGACTGGGCACTACTCTAGCCAAAAGCAAAACGAGGTGAGCGCACTAACATTTTCCTCTTTCATTTGCCTTGATATTAAACCATGAGGCAGATCCCAAACTGTCTGCGCGTGTCAGTGAGTGTGACTTGTTAATGGATATTTATGGACACACACCAATTTTAAATAAAAAACTAATTTGTGTGTTTTATCTCAAACACTAAGTCTCTGAGCCCACACAGTCTGTCACTAATGCTCTGTAACGGGACCAACTCTTGATTTCTAGCTTTAGTATTTTGTCGGATATTCAGAGTAACTAAAGAATCCAACGCGTGGTTGCAAATCACATTAGAAATGCTTTACAGAAGGAAGGAAAGAGAACAGTAAATACAATAAACTGAGAAGATGTATGAAAACAATCAGAATAAACCTCAAAGAAAACAAATGGTGTTTAAGATGGTTTTAAAAGATTTGTTCTGTTGATTGCGAGTGACTGTACCAGAGTTGAGGAGCAACAACAACAAAAGCACAATCGTTTTCAGCCTCGACCCTTGGGACACCCAGACGTCTGCACAACAACTCCATCTCTTGTTTCCTGTTATCACCTGGCTCCTTCCACTGTCAGTTTTTCAGTTAAAGCAGAAAGATTGAATAATAATCTCACAGTTGTCTATTTCCCAGGCTGTTTTCAGTATGCGGAACCGACCGAGGGGATCCCATCTGGGCTTGATGCTGCTGGCCTCCCAGCTGTTTCAGGTGGGTGTGGACAACATCCCCCCAGTCACCCTGGCTGTACTGGGACTCAACGTGTACCTTTACCTGTTTCCTGCAGCTCCACTGATGCAGGTAATACACAAATAATAATAGTGATAGACAGTTTATTATTTACACAATTTTCTGCTTTTCTTTGGTTTAAATCAAAGTAAATAATAACTGATACTATATATATACATACATCTTTGACTTACTGTCCCGGTCAGCGCTTGGACCGTCTTGCAGGAAAGACAAGTACCAATGCCTTGTGCTCTATGAAGTCAATGTTATTAGTACTAATATGAATAATACTATCACTCCAATCCTTAGGCCTGTGTGAGTGTCCAGCAGGCATACTGGTTAAAAGACTGGCGCCGCCTTCTGCTGTCCCCGCTGCACCATGCGGATGATTGGCATCTCTACTTCAACATGGTGTCCTTCCTCTGGAAAGGCACCAAGCTGGAGCGACGGCTGGGCGGCCCCTGGTTCCTCTACCTGCTGTCCGTCTTCTCTCTGCTCACCGGATTGGTCTATCTGCTGTTGGAGGCGTCGTTAACCGAGCTCACCCAGGACCAGTCCTACAGCATGGCCTGTGCGGTTGGCTTCTCGGGTACAGAATTATCTACAAATCTCCCAAGATGTGCAATAATAATAAATAATAAAATAAAGGACTTTTTCTGTAGCTCTACAATGATGCAATATGGAATACATATCAAAAATATACATTTTTAAAGTAAAGCCAAATAAATAAAGGAAGTATGTATTTATTAAATTTATATTGCTTTTTACAATGTTCTTCTGTGAAGGTGTAGCAAATGATATTACAATGCAGTATATCAAACTATATATTGTATCTCCTCATACCACACAGCCTACCGCTCTAGTCCCACCACCGTGACATTTCCTAACCTCCCTGTGTATTGATCTTTGTTAATATGACTGTTTCTAGGCGTCCTGTTTGCTCTGAAGGTGCTCAGTAACCATTACCACCCTGGAGGTGTGACCTATGTGATGGGTTTCCCTGTGTCTAATCGCTATACTAGCTGGGTGGAGCTAGTGCTGATCCACATAACATCACCTGGGTGAGTTACCAATCAGACATCTGTATAAAAAGAATCAGGGTTTACTTGCCAAATCTACTGAGATACCCAGGTGAACGTTCTCGATGCATGCCGCAGGGCACGAGCTCGGCCGGGGTTAATGCTTCTGTTGTCAATGTTATCATCAATGTCTAAAGGACGAGTTCACAGATAACCTCTATATATGACAAGTCTGTTGTATGAGGTAAATATGTTTGACTTATTAAAAAAGAGAAATAAAGTAAAACATACTATATGTCAGGAAGTCAAATAGAATAAATGGATAAATGATGTCCAGTGTAAAAATAAAAGTAAAATGTCAGGATTAAAAAAAATAAAAGGGGGAAAAAATAATTAGAGCACACTGTTATAGTAAAAGTTGTCCTGTTGTTCAACATACTGTCACATGCTATGAATGAAAGTGTCCACCAGGTGGCAGTGTTTCACTAGTTAGGAGTTAATCTGTGGTCTGCCTCTTCAGGACCTCTTTGATTGGTCACCTGGCAGGTATCCTGGTGGGTCTGCTCTACACTGCTGGACCTCTGAAGGCCGTCATGAAGAAATGTGCAGGTCTGAATTTATGTGTGTGTGTGTGTGTGTGTTGCTTTTTAAGGAGTTGTTTATACTTGTGTGTGTGTGTGTGTGTGTGCTGACACAACCTAACTATGACCTAACGCCTTTGTAATTTGTTAACAGGCTACTGTATTAAAACAATTAAAAGTCTAACATGTTGGTTTAATTTATCCTCAAGCCTTAACATGTGAGATTTAGATGTGATTTATATATTATATAATATAATAGCTTCCTGGTAGCTCCTGTTTTCAGTAGCAATACAGGTTGGGTAAGTGGCATAATGGGTGTGTAAAAGATCTGATAACACTGGAGAAAGGTGTGTGTGTGTGTGTGTGTGTGTGTGTGTGTGTGTGTGTGTGTGTGTGTGTGTGTGTGTGTCTCAATATTAATCCATGTACAAATCTAAATGCACATTAACAGCACTCTGTTTGTTTATCTATATTTTCACCAGGGTTAGTGACATCAAACAGACATAACTCTCCGCCCAACGCATACTACAGCTCTTCAGGCTCTTCAGGTACCAAAGCATTCAAGGAAGGTTATTGTATATACATAAGCTTTTCCAGAATTCGAAGTTGTTCAGTGGCATCACAGGACTTTACTTGTATCCTACTATTGTGTTTCTAAGATTCTAAGATTTCTAGAAGAACTTCAAAATGCAAAGATTGTGGAACCCCAGCGTATTCCTTTATTCCACTTCCTGTTCCTGCTGTTTTATGAACTGAATACACCTTTTTATTTCATTTTACATTTTTAATGAAACTATATAAGTGACCCATTTTTTAAAGGTCACCATCTTTATTAGGAGCCAAAGGACTCGGGAGGGCCATAGGTAGGATAGGGAAGTCAGAAAGTATTGACAGGCTGACCAACACATTGAAGATGTTGGGCTTTTCACTCGAGCCTTACCCTTAAACACGTTTTTTCTTAAATTTCAATACTTGTGTGCGTGCGCAGGCTACAGTGGCACCGGTGGAGGACACTCAGGATACCGTCAGTATCCACCAGATTACACAACAAATCCTACAGCATCTTATACAAGTGGACTGACGGAGGACGAGCAGTTAGAGGCGGCCATCAGAAACAGTCTGAATGAGAGAGGTAAGGGAGGATAGTGTCGAGGAATGTGGGGTGGTTGCAGTTACTCTGAATCCAAAATGATTACTAATTAATAGCCAATAAAGACTCAGCTAAAATGTAAAGTGCATGAATCTAATATTATTTTGTTTTGTAGGACAAAGCAGCCAGAGAGGAGCTCCTCCTCCTTATGGTTTCCAGCTCTCTGAGGAGGCGAGAGCTGAAGATATCAGGTTGAGGAGACTGAGGAGGTTTGACAGCTGAACTTTCAGGCAGCAGAGGGAAGGAAGAAGCTGTAGGTGACAAGACAGAAGAGGAGTTTCCCCCTGAGGCCTGGTCCAAACTCTGCTTCACAGGCTGAGGATCCCAGAATGAGAAGATCCAACCACACAGATTGACACGTAGCAGCTCTTTTCCAGGGTGCGCCTCTGTGCCTCTTCACTCCATTCTTTACCAAAGAGTTAATGTTCGCTATGAAAAGCTACCTTAATGTGAATCACTAGAGTTCATAGGCTCATGAGCAGGTGAGGCTGTTGATGCATCTTTGGATTGGGGAAAGAGGAAGGTTTAAGGGTAATGTTAATGTTGTTGCACCACTTAAAGTTGTGATTGATACTGGTCATCATATCAAATGCCTTAAAGTCCCCACATTCACCAGCAAAGGCATGGCTGAAATTCTCCTAGTATTACTGCAAACATGTAGTGGGTATTTCCTTCCTCATGTCCCAATACAATATTATTAAGTAATGCATAATCTTCTTTTTTTAACAACCTTAACACCATATGTTACCATGCAAGAGTGACGCTGGCTTTAAGCAACGTAAAAACATTTTATTTTACTGCAACGTCAAAGATGTACATTGCTGGCTCTGATTCCCCTAAAGCCCTGAGGCATGATGGGAAGTAGGACAACTTAAATTAGAGCAAAGAAGCCCAACGAGCCACCACCGGTCTAAAGCTGTGGTGCAGTAGAGCTGATGGACTGTACGTCCCTCACTCGCCATCTCAAGTAGGAAGAAGGGGTGAAAAGGTTGTGTGTTAAATATCCAGTATCAAAGTTAAGTCATTTTCATTTATATAAGCCAAATATCACATGTAAAACTTTGGTGTGTTTTTTTAACATTAGACAGATTTGACAGTTTGATTTTGCATATTGCCGAGGGGAGCGTGGGGGCTGAGTGGAGCACAGGGCCCTGGCAGAACATGAATGAGGGAGGCTGAAGAGTGACAGAGAGGATGACAGGATGGGGACAGGGATGACAAGCAGTACGCCACGCACAGCAGTACACAGCAGTACGCCACACACAGCAGGTGCTGCTGCTGCTGCAGTCGGTGTGTGCCCGTAGAATTGGTGCGCATTAAAGGTGTTTCTCGGCATGTTGGTGGCTTCATGACTTCGTCTGTGTCTGCACGTCAGGAAAGTTGCGTCTCAGTTTGTCATCACGTGTCACACCTCGTCTGTAAACAGATTCGACTGATTTGCTCTGAAATGCTCCGAATGCTGCGACACTCACTGGGCGCTGGAGAACGAAACCATGAGAAAAGCTCCTCTCCTGGTTCACGCAGGCTGAGTTCAGTCGACCATTTACAGCGGCGTGGAGGCTCAGCGATGGAAGTTAATCAGTTCAGTGTCAGTTCTATTCCAGGTCACATGGTTGCAAGTAAAAAACGTACTGTTCTGGGTTTTTATATTAAGCTTTAGTAACCAAAAATGTATTAAACCAATTGCAGTGGCTACAATCTCTGAAGTGTTTTTGTTCATCTGTGTCTTCAGTTATTTTTGTTTATTAGATTCATTAAATGGCAATAAAACAACATTTTATAGCACATGTGCTTTTTATTAGATTGATTCCGTTTGTTTAGTGGTTCAGATGTTCATGTATGAGTTTGTCAAATAAAATTGGGCTGAACAGACACATCACATGTTAAAGGTTCTAATGTGTAAGATATGCCAAACTGAAGACATTAAAACAATGAACTAAGATTATCTACAGAATGTGAAGAGGCAGCACCAGTCTGCCCTCCGTACAGAGGGAGAAGATGGAGACGTTACAGCCATGTTCTGTCTGCTTTATAGTTTGTTTATTGGATTACACACTGAAAACTCTTCAGAACAGAGGCGGCTGCAGTCCTATCTCCTCCCCCACCAGGCGGTTATGGGGGAGGAGGTTGTGGTCAAACTTGACAAAGACAGGGAATATCGCCTGGTGAGTGTGGGTGACTATGAATACAGGTGTATAGGTGATTTCTTTCTTTTTTTTGTCTTGTCTTGTCTTGTCTGTTTTTGCTTGTCTGCTGCAAAGGTTTAAAGACTGAAGGTGTTGCATCCCCCTGAGGCGAATGTGTTATGTGTGATATTAGGCTGCATAAATACTATTTAAGTGATTGTTTTCCACATAAAATAAAAGTGGGGCAAAAAGTGTACCAATATAAAAACAGCTTTTGTATTTCACGTATGAATTTACTCATTATGCCATTATACAAGTACACACCTATGCCTAGATAAAAAATGATCAGTGATAAGAGCTCAGACACTGGTGCAGTCTTCAGTCTTGTAACTGAAGCCTGTCGTGAACTCACGAGTAACAGCTGGTAATGTTTGAGTGATTACAAGTATTTACAGAAATATGCCACCATGGCAGAAAAATAAAAACCTGGGAGAAATCATTTTCTCCTGTTAAAAAGCATAAAAGGTCATTTTATAGCTAGAGCTGAACTGATAAAGTTGCGATGTTTGATTAGAAAGTCATCCCTCCAGCGTGGTAACCTTGAAGCTGATGAAGAAACACGCCATGACGGGGCTCTATTTCACACAGCGACATGTAGGTGGGCTGCTTGCTTGTGACTGACCTAACATACCCCCCCCCCGGCTCTGACTGAGCTGAGCCAAGGCGTGCCACCCCACTGCCCCGAAAAACATCCTCCGCTCAATCCAACGTGAAGGTCAATTTGTCTTAGCATCTGCCAAAGTCAGCTGAGATCACAATAGTCTCCCGCTGGACCGATAAATGTACCATTGCATAAATGAAACAAGCCAAAGTTTTTTTCCTCCACCGTGCAGTGATTAACTTCATCATACTCAAATCCTACTCAGCAAGTCATAAAGTCTCGTGGAGAATAGTATTAATTTGTGCAGAGGTATAAGCCCACGGCACATTTTTAGAACAGTTTTATCGCTCGTGTGGCAGAGTTGCATGCTGGCGTTGATGACTAAAGGAACTTGCCACACTATTTATAGGATAATCTCATGAAATCCCCCATCACTCCCAACCCACCCTCACACTCCCACTTATAATTATCCTGCTGACTTTGTTCTCTGCTCTCCCTGTTCTCCCCTGCTCCATGGTGGAACCTAATGGAACTTCCTGTTCCGCTATCAAAGCCCTGCACGCCTACGCGAGTGTCTTCAGTCAGTCAGTTGATTAGAGCTCTGTTCAACAGCACAGTGAGGGAGTTGTCGGTCAAACACGTTTTGAGTCGAAGTCTAATCAGGCAAAATAAGTGTATGCTGACAAAAAAAAAAGGGGGAGAGCTCTTAACATGCTGAATTAATCCATTTATTCCATGTGCTCACATATTTTTCACAAAGGACCTTCCTCAGCACAACTCACCAAAATAAGTATATTCCCTGTGAGGGTGTTTCATGGCGTGCTTTGATGTCTGTTTTCTTGTATTTAGTCTCATGTAATGTCCTCGATGAAGGTCCAGTCAAATGTAAATGTAATATGTTATTACAAGTCCTAAATATCTATGTGGCTCAAGGTTATTATTATGAACCATATGTTGCATTACAGACAAAGAATAAACAACCAGATGTCAATGTAACAACTAGGCAAATATGTACAGCTATCTATAAAATCAATGTTTTCCTTTCAGGGGTTGCTGAACTATTGTATCCACCTCATCTGTCTTCGGAGGACTTCACAGTAACTGTAATAAGCTAATGTCGGCAGATATCGCCCTGTCCGATTCATCGGTCTAGCTCTTATGTATGTATGGTTGTAAAATATGTATTATATATAGGGAAGGGCCTTTGAAACTCTTCTATGTAGTGAACTGAACGTTGAGTTCACTGTATGCTTAACTACCCCCTGTCCTTTTGCATTTATA